>NW_026461301.1:0-69899 GCF_021730395.1 Mercenaria mercenaria | reverse complement strand
GATCACAAAAGCTCACCCTGTCACTATGTGACAGGTGAGCTAAAAATGCGCTGTCAAAATACATGTCAGTACAACATAAACCAGTATCAACATTTGATTACTGATAAAACTTAATGAAAAATGTTATTTGTTTCAAGATTCCTTATATCTAAGATTGTCTGTCACATGTTTCAACAAATGTTGACTTCACTTCAATTTTCCATAGACAGTGTCGGCTGCGCAGAAAGATGCGCATAAAAAACTATAGGAATTCCCTTTAATAGCAGAGATAAAGTGAAAGTGCATCAAAACTTTACCCAAGGAGTGGATGTGGGTGACAGCTCCAGTGTGAGTAGGATAGCTCTCAAAGGCGTGAGTTTTAAAAATCTAAGTTTTTCCTTGACTTGTAAAAACTGTTATTACAGTCAATGAAGTGATCCACTTCCATGAATTTCATTAAAGAATTCAGTACAGGTTTTATAAGGAAGCTACCAAGGATTGACTCTGAAAGAAGTAGTCTGACTGATGGAAATAAATATAGCGATATCGGAAATAGTTTTTCAAGAATATGAACTTGACTGTTACCCAAGTAAGATCATGTACAGATTCAGACACTAATCTGACCTTGACCATTCTACCTTGAATAGATATATCATGAAAGGTTACAGATGTGTTTAGTACAAAACATTAATATTATAGAGAAGAAAGGTTTCAGCAAGATACAGAATCCCCCCAAAAGAATGTTTTTTAAATATCCATGAAAATATGCATTCTAGTGCTTTCTGAGACCATTAATATGAATTTCGCCTTGCTTTTTTGCCTTGCTTTAACACATTCTACATGGAAAACACATGATTTTTCTGTTTAATTTTATTTCATGAAACATGACATTTTGTACATTTGATAATCATCAGTGATATTTAAAATTTATAATTAAATGAAATAAGGCAGTCTGAAAGACAGCTATATCCCTTGCCACTGTTATGGATAGTGAAAGGGTTGATGGCATTGGGTGGAAGCACAGAAATTGTCCTTGGGGGGTGTGAGAGGTGTTGCACATTTCATTAGCTCTCATGAACAGACTCAATCAAACCAAGTCTGCTATTAAGCTGGTGCTAGGGTGCGTGAGAGGTGTTGCACATTTCATTACCTCTCATGAACAGACTCAATCGCACCGAGTCTGCTATTCTTCTTCTTGGTTGCATTCTTTGCTTCCAAAGGATCTTTTTACAGATTTTATTGTTAAGTTTATTTCATAGTCCCAGTATGACGACATCAATGAATTTGAAAATCCTTCAAGGGGTTTAGGTGATACAAAGTGGACACAAAATGGAAGGCTCAGACCTTTGACCTTGAGTTGTGACCTTGACTTTGAGCAAACACGGCTGATTCATGAGTTTTGCACATCGTCTTGATGAGGTGATCATTTGACCCAAGTTTCATGAAAATCCTTCAAGGGGTTTATGAGATACAGAGCTCAAACATTTGATCTTGAGTTGTGACCTTGACCTTGAGCAGACATGGCTGACTCAGGAGTTATGCACATCAGCTTATGAAGGTAAACAACTGTTGCAAGTTTCAAAGCAATAGCTTTAATAGTTTAGAAGAAAAGTTTACCTAAACATAAAACTTAACCAAGAAATCTGATATTTTCTAAGTCCAAAAGGGGCCATAATTCTTGCAAAGAGTAGGATGGAGTAATGTTTCTTGCTGTATGGGGTCAGCTTATGATGATGAACAAGTGTTGCAAGTTTTAAAGCAATAGCTTTGATAGTTTAGGAGAAAAGCTGACCTAAACACAAGTTTTAACCAAAACATCTGATTTTCTAAGTCCAAAAGGGGCCATAATTCTTGCAAAAAGCAGGATGGAGTTATGTTTCTTGCTGTATGGGGTCAGCTTATGATGATGAACAAGTGTTGCAAGTTTTAAAGCAATAGCTTTGATAGTTTAGGAGAAAAGCTGACCTAAACACAAGTTTTAACCAAAACATCTGATTTTCTAAGACGAAATGGGGCCATAATTCTTGCAAAAAGCAGGATGGAGTTATGTTTCTTGCTGTACAGGGTCAGCTATTGATGGTGAACAAGTGTTGCAAGTTTCAAAACATTTAGCTCTGTTAGTTTAAGAGAAACTTAACAAGAAATCTTAACCAAGAAATCTGATATTTTCTAAGTCCAAAGGGCCATAATTCTTGCAAAAAGCAGGATGGAGTTATATTTCTTGCTGTACAGGGTCAGCTATTGATGGTAAACAAGTGTTGCAAGTTTCAAAGCAATAGCTTTGATAGTTTAGAAGAAAAGCTGACCTAAACATAAAACTTAACCAGACAATGCTAACGCCGACGCCGATCAAGTGATGACAATAACTCATCATTTTTTTTCAAAAAATCAGATGAGCTAAAAATGCATCTAAGAACTTAAATGTTTAATACAAACAAACGTCTGACTAATAACGGTATAAAAGCTATATATTCTACTTTGATTTGTAAATTCAACGTACTTTCGGTCAAGGTCAAGTGCGCGAATGGTTCTAATACTTTTCCGACAATGCAACGTCCACAAATAGCATAAATAGTAACCAGTCAGTCAATATTGATGATTTGCGTAACTGATTCGTAGTCATACGGAAATTAACACATGAATTTGATTGGTACAGTGAAGTTTCAGTAAAAGCAAAAACTGGCCAGACCCAGTTTTAGCAGGTCTGTCACGTGTAAGCGGTATAATGAAAATGACACTTGACGTGTGTTTTCTGTTTATTGGCTTCTCATCCTGTCTTAAAATAACAATGCCAGACGGCAAATTAGACAAGAGGTTCATGATGACCCTGGATCGCTCACCTGAGTAATATGAGTACATGTTTCAAATGTCAAACTGATGATTTTTAGAAATTTTTTGGAAGATTTTCAGATGTACAATCAAGTAACCCCTGGGGCGGGGCCAATTTTACCCCGGGGTTCATGATTTCAAGAAATTTTGTAGAAGTCCACTAGGCAATGTTACATATCAAATACCTAAGATCTAGGCCTTCTGGTTTATTTTTAGCAAAAGAGCACTTTGCAATATAATATACCAAATGTCAAAAGTTGAGCCCTTGTAGATTTTTAAAAGTCCTTGCTAGCACCATTTCCTACTAGAGCACATATAACAAACCTTTCAAAACCTGTTCAAATTTTTTCTTTTTTTCTTTTAAATAAATTTTAAGACACTTCTTCTTGTGTTGTGATTAACAGATGCGTCTTACTTTTTAAACACGTTTCATAAATGCAGTGTTGAGGCATAGTGCTATTTGTTGGTATCGAATATTTGTTGATATCAATACTTTTAATACTTGTATATGCGTGCTTAATATATGTATATAAATTGGTAAAATGTATGTGTATGATATATATATCTATACATTAGCAAAAAAAGAGATATTCTGGATAAAAACTCATATATCTATATTTATGGGCATATTCTTACAATTTATTTTAGAGAAATTCTTTCAAACAGCAGTAGACAATCTTGTGATCTGACCAGTAAGTTTCTACTGTACCCACAGTGGCATCAAAATTTGTTATTATCAAGTCCAATGCAGATAGATAATCAGTTGTAGGTTCGTTAAGAAGTAATCTACAGTTAAGCCTGTCATACACATACTGCAAAACACCTTCACGACATTTTAAAACATCTATATTAAAATCACCCAGAATAACTAAAGGCTTATGGTTATAACACACTAAATAGCCACCACTATATATTCTATATAAAATGACAAGTTTTCACAATGCTGCAATACACACCTAGACCCATTTTAAATTTCTTTAGCTTACATTTTCTTGTAGATCAACATTAATACTGTAAAAATATCCAAAGAAAAGTAGGGGTCATGTTTGATGCAAGAAAAATATTTCTGGTCAAACGGACACACCGTAATTTTTACACTGAAATGACAATCACAATTTAGGGTAGGGGTGTATGAATAAATTTCATATGTTAAATCAGTTTGGAGTCTTTTTTTCAACATGCAAATGCTACCAGTATGTCAAGTATAGGCATGCAATATGATTTCAACCAATATATAGCAATGATTTCAAGGAAAATCCTTCTTACAGCAAAAAAAACTGAGAACTATTTGAATCCGCCATTATGCGACTACCATTTTTTCATAGGTGCTCAGGCTATTTAGTGTCTGTATGCCTATAAGGAAATATGAATTTTTTTTTCCAGCTTTTTTGCTCTCTATGTGAAGTTTCATCTATATTCAGCTTATAAAACAAGTTTCAGCCCAAACAAACCAGTAGTTTTCTCAAAATCACTATTTTTGTACAGCCATCATTTTGTCCAAAGACTGCGGTTTAAGCCGTTAAATTTGGCTGAATCACATATAGTCATTAAACGCTGTTTTTTCAAAAAAAAACAGTAAGATATTACATCAAATATACCACCAGCAAGTGCGGAATAGACAACCACACTGAAAAAAACTTATAATTATGCAACTGTGATAAAATATAGAACAAAATTAGTGTTTAGTGAATTTTTTTTTGTTAAAAAAAAAGCTTATTTTTCAGTAAAAAATGGGAAAATTGTCTTTTTTTTCATCTCAAATGCAACAATACTGCATATTTTTGCATTCTATAGCTAAAGTCATAATTATCTCATGGCCATGGTATTCAAGTTCTCTCCAACTATTCATGTCAAAATGTAACTAAAAAGGTGTTGATACTGCACACCTGGTCTCTGCTCAAATGGAATGAAATGGTATCTAAGGATATTACTAAAGATCTTCAGATTTCACACCACACAGGTGATGGAGATTCTAAAGGTCATTCTGATGTAGACAAAGGTCAAGGAACTAAAACTGTGCACTTGAAAGATGTGAGGCACCTAGCAAATTCTCTAAAAAGGCAAATTAACTGGGCACCATTTAGTGACAAAATGTTCCGTGGTAAACAGAAGTCTAATCTAAAAACAGATTTGCTCTATCTATTAAATCTAGGTGTGTTTCAGAGCTATCAAGTGCACATAAGAAGTACAAAAGCAATTTGAAAGTAATAAAACACAAAATGCCTAATATAATTTCAGAAATAGTACTATGTTTCAAAGGTTACTGTGGTACCTCATGTTCTAAATACAGCCTGGTTTGTTCTGGCAACTACAGAAAAGCAAAAAACTATATGCTAGACAATGTCAGGCTTAAAATGACTGATGATGATGAGACTTTACTCAGGAAATGTATTGAAATTCTCCTTGGTCCAGAAAGCATAGAAAAAACTAAATTTTTAACATCTACACAGAAATGTGAAGCAGTGAACAGATCCTACAATGCATGCTTGCCCAAAAATGTTACATTTCTCCGCAACTGCCATGGCCGTATCCATGGCCAGATTCTAAGACTAAATCATGGGCTTGCTGACACTGTTATCCTTAAAGCTAGGGTAAATGGTGTAAAACTGTCACATGGCTCTTCTGTTATCAGACACCTTTTAAGAACAGAGTACTACGACAAGTTGCGTAAAACTACTAGGAACATATCGCGAGCAAGACGCAGTCGTTTTGCATCACGCCAGTATAGGTACAAATTACATACAGATTTACACTATTCAAAGGGTCTCACTGACCCCAAGCCTGACTTTTCTAGCACCCCACACCTAAAAGATCATGCTTATGCATAGAGTGTGATATTAGGATGAAATAAAGATGGTTATAAGTAAAATTATTGTGCTGCCTTGTGGCCAGCTGAGCCGGCACTGCACACATATAACAAGTTATATTAACCGCACAAATGTAAATAAGCCTTGTAAAAGTTGTGTATATAATAGTACTATATTTATCAAAAATATTATACAAAAATAGTAAACTACTGTATACCATAGAATACAGACCTTGAAAGAAAACTCGCTAAACTTATGGCCTGAGCATTGGTCCCCACATTTCTGCTCAAATGTTCCGGGTTCACACAAAGAGAAAAATGGCATATATGCGACATGTGTAGGCCTTCGGGTATTTTTAAAATATTTCTAGTGGCCTGACACATAAGTCTGTGCACATAATATTGTTTTCTGACAGTTTCTCCAGGCAGTTTTGTGGTTATTTTTCCATAGCTAGGATTTTTATTTACTGTCGTACAACCAAGCCATTTCCGACACCCTTTTTCCTCCACCGGTATAGAATTATCATTTATTTTTTTGCTTAATTCTTTCAAAAATCAATTGTCTGGGTTGATGTGCAATGTTTACAAATTTTTTTTTTATTTGCAGACGACAGAAAATTTTAGTAATTCTACCGGGTGACAATTCTTATAGGTTATAACACACTAAATAGCCACCACTATATATTCTATATAAAATGACAAGTTTTCACAATGCTGCAATACACACCTAGACCCATTTTAAATTTCTTTAGCTTACATTTTCTTGTAGATCAACATTAATACTGTAAAAATATCCAAAGAAAAGTAGGGGTCATGTTTGATGCAAGAAAAATATTTCTGGTCAAACGGACACACCGTAATTTTTACACTGAAATGACAATCACAATTTAGGGTAGGGGTGTATGAATAAATTTCACATGTTAAATCAGTTTGGAGTCTTTTTTCAACATGCAAATGCTACCAGTATGTCAAGTATAGGCATGCAATATGATTTCAACCAATATATAGCAAAGATTTCAAGGAAAATCCTTCTTACAGCAAAAAAAACTGAGAACTATTTGAATCCGCCATTATGCGACTACCATTTTTTCATAGGTGCTCAGGCTATTTAGTGTCTGTATGCCTTATGATGTACCAAATGTGGAAAAAGTTTCTCTGTCAGCCCAGTGCGAAGAGCAGTATCAGACATTTTTGGTGATTTGTATAATACAACTACTTGCATTTCATTTAATTCTCTTTCAATATTCAGGAAAATAAATTCAAAATTTGGAGAGCTAAAGCTACCAGCAGATGTTATTACTACATCATCTCTGACATAAATAACTAACCCGTGTGGAGGTCTTTCAGATGCAGATGTGGCACACTGATCATTGCGTATTAAATGGAATCCCTGTATCTGATAAGAAATATCCTTATCATTCGCATGTAATCGAGTTTCTGCAAATCCAATTTTATCACAAGATACCAATCCCCGATCATGTTTCGCATCAATGAAATGCTTATTTAATGACCTACAATTGTTGAATGCAATTTTAAAATACATACTTGAAGGTATAGATTCCAAGGGAACGTAACACAATTTTAGAGAAGCATCTTTATATACTTAAAGAGAATTCCTATAGTTTTTTTTCTTTCATAGAATTTTTTTAAATTCACATATCGAGGGTTCAACGCAATAAGGGCGTATTTACATATAATAACTATATGTAGATACGCCCTTATTGCGTTGAACCCTCGATATATGATAGGAAAATTTGTGCTGAAAACAATGAACAAATAAAAACAATAGGTCACCAGGCTTGTTTTTGTGAAAAATTGTTTTGAACACACCCACTGTTGCTGAAACTGCTAGCGATTTTTCAACATTTTCATAATTTTCTGCTTTTTTATAAATACCAACCAAAATATACATCAACACAGCACAATAAAGTTTTTTTCTTTTTACAGATTTTATCATATACTTATTTGATATTATAGTCATATGTGTAATACTCTTATCCTTACAATAATGGGTACAAATGAAAAAAAATATACTGTTTCATATTTACTTTTGTGAACTTTTTTCAGTGAAAAATACCCATAGTGAAGAATATTTTTTTAAATTTTGAAAAAATTCTTTCATAGAATTTTTTCCTATTTTTCTTGTATATAGATAATTGTATTGTGAGCATAAAAATGGCTAAAAATGTATGGGTCACCAGGCTAAATTTTATGTTAAGACCGCTAGAATACAACACCTGTTCGGACGGAAAATGGCGCGAACCTGGCCAAATTGATTACATGTATGTCTGCTAGAAGTTAAAAAAAGTTTTAAAATTCTTAATTCTTTCTATAATTGAATACTAAATAATCTGAAAGGTGATATTGTCTTATCAGTACTAAGTCAATTATCTTACATTATATGAACAACACTGTCTTTGTACCAAAATGCGATTTGAAAACACAACCACAAAAATTGCAAGATACCTGTCAGGCATGATACTTGTCAATACAACATAAACCAGTATCAACATTTGATTACTGATAAAACTTATCAAAAATGTTATTTCATTCAAGATTTCTCATATTTAAGACTGTCTGTAACATGTTTCAACAAATGTTGACTTCAGTTCAGTTTTCCATAGAAAGTGTCGGCTGCGCAGAAAGATGCGCATAAAAAACTATCGGAATTCCCTTTAAGGCCCTTAAACATGCAAGTTTTTGGGTGTGAGATTTTTTTTTAACTCAGAAAACTTTCAATATCATTTTATGTCTTCTGATAATGGATTATCTTTGTACAATCGATGAAACTGGTTACAAGTCTATTTTGTGTATTCACGGTCGGATAAAGTCGAACAAAGTGATTTCCTCGTGGACATGGTGCACGAGGAAATCTTGTCGGTATTTGCAAAATCTTTGTCATTGATTATAAAGAGTTTCAACCGTGTAGAAATTAAACAGTGCTAATTTTTGGAATATGAGACTTTCAAATGTGGTGCGAGCCCGGGCAATCGGCCAATTTTGGTCTGGGGCGGGATCAGTCATGACGGTACAACTGACCTGGTGTTCCTGGATCATGGTCTCCGAAGAGGTGGACGGTGGGCTGCTGGGCGTGGTGGGCTTACGGCCCAACGCTATATCGACGAGGTACTCAGGCATGTAGCTGTACCAGGTATTCAGCAGCATCCAGGAATGCTTTTACATGACAATGCTAGGCCACACGTTGCCCGTCTTACTGGTCAGTTCTTACGTGGCAACAACGTCGACGTCATTGATCAGTGGCCATCTTTATCGCCTGATCTCAATCCAATTGAACACTGTTGGGACTACCTGAAGAAAAAATCCAGAATTTGCATCTCGATAATGCCACCGAACTCAGGGCGGCGCTTCGTCGAGAGTGGCGTCAAATCCCGATCCAATTCATCCGGCGTCTCACACGGTCAATGAGGAGGCATTGCCATGCAGTGATCACAGCTAATGGTGGACACACTCGGTATTGACCGCGTTGACAGTGCAAAACAAATTTGGTCACAATTGATTTGTACAGTGTGTTTGCAGAAAATATTCTGACATGTCAACGGTTGTTAAATTTTTGTTTTTTCATGGATGAAATTGTTCATAAATGATTGGAATAGCAGCTCTGTATATGTTTGTTATATTATATCCCTTAACATGGACTAGAAATCATGCCAAACCCAAACTTGCGTTTTTAATGGCCTTAAGTATACAATCTCTCCATTTCTGTTTTAACTTGTTCATCAACTTGTAAAGCCTGTTCATTAAAATTGAGAATTTGAAGCTTTTCTAGGGATCTCACTCTGCTCAGAGCAACATAGTGAAGGTGTGGAACTTTTCGTGTTCTCCTTTGTGATAAGTCAATAACGACACTATCAAGCGTTGTTCCTTGTGCCCTATGAACTGATCGCCCAGCAGAAGGTTGTAACGGAAACTGGATTCTTTCAAAAGTTTTTTTGTTGTATGTAAAGGTCCTTGCGATATCAAATATAGGTGTCTAGTTTTCATTTATCTGATCATGATATAAGCCTCGATTTTTATATTTTAATCTAGTTTCACAACCTGCTTTCAAATCCTCAAATTGTACCCATATGATACCAGCACGTTGTGTTTCCTTCAGTTTATACTCAATGAATTTACAACACATGACGCACCATTTGCAAGGCCATTTTCAGTATTTGTATTGACAGTTAAACCATACATCCCTTCAACAATATCCAATGAACAATAAAGATTTGCAGTTCTGTTTGGATCTGTGGGCAATCTTTTGATAGCCTCTTTTTGTTTATCCTTTGATAACTTTGGTGAAACAACAGAATCATGGCAGAGAATTGACACTTTTTGATTGTTTGAACTGTTTAGAAGAGTCTCATTGAAAATATGCATGTAATAGTTTTCAGCAAATAAATGTGGGGAGTTTTCTTGGTAATTGTTAGCACTGGATTCAATTTCACAACCTTTAAGAACTACTTTATCTTTGTTGTCAGCGAGTTAATTCTCAGCCTCTTTAATAAGTCTGCAAATGGTAAATCATCCTTTTGTCTCATTACTTCTGATAACTCATAAATAACAAACAGTTCTTTCCACAAGTTAATGGACAAATCATTAAATATCCAATCACCATTAACAGGTTTTAATTGGAATATATCTCCCACTGCGATAATGCTCACACCTCCAAATGGTTTGCGTGTCCCTTTTAATTCTTGCAGCCTCTGATTTATGAAGTTCATCATAGTATCACTAACCATTGAAATTTCATCGTTTATGACCACAGATAAATCTCGATACTTGGTTCTGAAAGTATTTAAACTGTCACATGTTAATGTTTGGTTGGACTGTTTGTATTTCTGCTTAAATGCGGATGAAATAGTAGAACCGTTTATATTGAAAGCCGCTTTTCCAGTATATGCACACAAAAGAACCCTTATATCGTCAGTATTTTCTCCTTCTTTCAGATTAAGCATTCTATATAGTGTTTGATACAATGCTCTTATGACAACACTTTTACCAACACCAGCTCCACCAGAAAGAAATGTATACAAAGGTGCATCTTTAGTTTTTATCCAGTGAACAACGTGATTGTAAAACTGTTTCTGTTTAGAGTTCAAGGAATGCAGAAGAGCTCTGTACTCTTCATCTGGTAAAATATTTTCATTAGAACTTATTTGTGCAGATGAAACCGAACATCCAATTTCTATGCCAATATCATATTCTCTGTGTTCACTAACTCTATCTGGATTGAAATATATAAATGTTTCTGATTCAACTGGTTCTTCTTCAGCAGTTTCTGCTTCTTCTTGCTGAGTTCCAGGAGCAATTTCATCGTATGCATTGTATTCCGCTTCAGCCATAATTCTAACTCTTCAACATGATGTTCATAACATGCACATTTCTCATTTACAGCAATTTGGTTTGATTCATAATGTTCTTTGAATGTTGCAAAATGTCCAAGTAAATCTCTCTCTTCATTTCTCCATGGATAAAAGAGAAGAAGTTTTTCTCTATAATAGTTTTCTTCATCTGTTTTACGATTAAATCTTACATACCTTATGATTTTTTAATTATAGCGTCTTATGATTTTTATACCACTTTTCAGTATACAAATGTCTTGGCTTTCATCAAAATTTTCATCTTCTGACATTCCAGCATATTTTTCATCATCATTTTGTTCTGCATTGCCTGTATCTTTGTTCTCATTTGGGTAAACCACTTCTAACTGTGACACATAATCAGCTAAACAATAGTTATCTAAAGCTTCCGGACGTTTTGAATAATTATCTTTTTATTATATTATCTGACATGATATCAGTTGAGTCTGCAGGCAACTCATCCAGAGCTGACTTAGGCTTTAACAATTGTACTCTCTGGTTTGGTACAGACGTATTAATAAATACAACATCTCTCGTACTTCTGGTCAAGGGCATTTGCAAAATCAGATAGACTGCTTCTTGTGCACTCACTTCGACACTGTTGGAAAATACATTTCCAATATGTCTTACTTGCCTTTTTATATCTAGGTTTCCATTTCTTGCTTCTTTTGCAGCAGCATGCATAAGATTACTCATACCACGTTGTGATTTACTTATATATGAAACAATATACATGGCACACGCATATGGATCTAAGACAAATTGTATGTCAGTATTTGCTCTCCACCCTTTCAACACTACATCATTGTATAAATTTATACGTATCTCATTTGGATTTCTTTTCAAAAACACCTTGGAAGAGTTTAATGAACTTCTAATGCATTTAATATAATCATCCTCATTCATCTGTGCAATATCTGTCAAAAATTTCTCGTAAGACATATTGTATCCATGTTTCTCATCATTCATTTTTTTCTGCATCTTTTGGTACTGTTTGAGATATTTGTCCTTGTCATTTTCAAGTGGGTCTAACACCATAGTTTTTGGTAGAGGTGGTAATGGATAACCAAAGCGGCATATCCTATCTTGTTTTTTTCTACATGTTCTAGAATGTTTGTGAATTTGGATGTCTACCAATGCCCCCACATAGTCATTGTTAATTGAACATTTTAAGTACTGGTCGACATATGCTGCTATCTCTTCATTTGAGTCTACATTTAATTTTGGAGCATTTTTTACCCATACCATCATATGAATATGTGGAGATCCACGTTGTTGGAATTCGACCCTATAAAAATAATCTGTCACTTTACCTAATGGTTTGTGATCACTTTTAAGAACAGTATTTATAAACTCCTGAACTCTATGGTCAAAATATCTTGAACATGTAACTGGATCTGACTGAATCAATTTTATCTTCTGTTCCTAAGTGAGATTTTCTATTTGTTCATTGCTGAACTTATCTTTTTAATTTAGATTTGCAAGGATTTTAAGAAGATCTGTCCATCTGGTATCAGCAGAAGACAATGACATAAACCAAGTTGGTATACCTAACTGTCTAATCATTGCATAAACATCTTTCTTTCTGGATTCTAAGTATGCTGGGCTATTTCTCAGCTGTTAAATAGTAACAAATAGTAACCTTCATCATTTTTTACAATTGTATTCATGCATTCCACATTTCTAGCCTGGGCAGCAGTTAATTTGTTTGTACCAGCCTGAATTCTTCTGACAGCTAAATTTGACTTGTCATTTAATTGTTTCATCTGGATTTTTTTGAGCTTAAAAAAATATGTTAGGTACACTGTTTGCAGCACGTCTATCTTGACTTCGAAGTTCCCACTTAGCAATGTCACTATAGTTAACAGGTACTTTTCTGTTTTCATTATCAATACGCCTTTGACCGCAAAATATGCTGGGGAAACATAGGTACTCTGAATCTTTATCTTGAAAAATACTAAGTGGTCGCTGACCCTCTCCAGGTGCAAATGTAAAAGTAGCATGTCTGTTTTCAAGGTCTGCATCAAACAAGAGGACCATGATGGTCCTGAATCGCTCACCTCTTCCCACATGACCCAGTTTTGAGTATGACGTCGTTTTTTCTATTATTTGACATAGTGACCTAGTTTTTGAGCTCATGTGACCCAGTTTTGAACTTGACCTAGATATTATCAAGATAAAAATTCTGACCAATTTTCATGAAGATCCATTGAAAAATATGGTCTCTAGAGAGGTCACAAGGTTTTTCTATTATCTGACCTATTGACCTAGTTTTCGAAGGTACGTGACCCTGTTTTAAACTTTACCTAGATATCATCAAGGTGAACATTCTCACTAATTTTCATGAAGATCTCATGAAAAATATGGCCTCTAGAGAGGTCACAAGGTTTTTCTATTTTTATACCTACTGGCCTAGTTTTTGACCACACGTGACCCAGTTTCGAAACTGACCTAGATATCACCAAGGTGAACATTCAGATCAATTTTCATGAAGATCCATTGAAAAATATGGCCTCTAGAGAGGTCAAAAGATTTTAATAATTTCAGACCTACTGACCTAGTTTTTGTCCGCAGTTGACCCAGTTTCAAACTTGACCTACATATCATCAAGATGAACATTCAGACCAACTTTCATACAGATCCCATGAAAAGTATGGCCTCTAGAGAGGTCACAAGGTTTTTTTATTATTTGACCTACTGACCTAGTTTTTTAAGGCACATGACCCAGTTTCAAACTTGACCTAGATATCATCAAGATGAACATTCTGACCAATTTTTATGGAGATCCATTCACAAGTATGGCCTCTAGAGAGGTCACAAGGTTTTTCTATTTTTAGACCTACTGACCTAGTTTTTTACCGCACATGACCCTGTTTCAAACTTGACCTAGATATCATCAAGATGAACATTCAGACCAATTTTCATACAGATCCCATGAAAAATATGGCCTTTGGAGAGGTCACAAGGTTTTTCTATTATTTGACCTACTGACCTAGTTTTTGATGGCATGTGACCAACTTTCGAACTTGACCTAGATATCATCAAGATGAACATTCAGACCAACTTTCATACAGATCCCATGAAAAGTATGGCCTCTAGAGAGGTCACAAGGTTTTTTTTATTATTTGACCTACTGACCTAGTTTTTTAAGGAACGTGACCCAGTTTCAAACTTGACCTAGATATCATCAAGGTGAACATTCTGACCAATTTTTATGGAGATCCATTCACAAGTATGGCCTCTAGAGAGGTCACAAGGTTTTTCTATTTTTAGACCTATTGACCTAGTTTTTACCGCACATGACCCTGTTTCGAACTTGACCTAGATATCATCAAGATGAACATTCAGACCAATTTTCATACAGATCCCATGAAAAAAAATATGGCCTCTAGAGAGGTCACAAGGTTTTTCTATTATTTGACCTACTGACCTAGTTTTAGATGGCACGTGACCCACTTTCGAACTTGACCTAGATATCATCAAGATGAACATTTAGACCAACTTTCATACAGGTCCCATGAAAAGTATGGCCTCTATAGAGGTCACAAGGTTTTTTTTATTATTTGACCTACTGACCTAGTTTTTTAAGGCATGTGACCCAGTTTCAAACTTGACCTAGATATCATCAAGGTGAACATTCTGACCAATTTTTATGGAGATTCATTCACAAGTATGGCCTCTAGAGAGGCCACAAGGTTTTTCTATTTTTAGACCTACTGACCTAGTTTTTGACCGCACATGATCCTGTTTCGAACTTGACCTAGATATCATCAAGATGAACATTCAGACCAATTTTCATATAGATCCCATAAAAAATATGGCCTTTAAAGAGGTCACAAGGTTTTTCTATTATTTGACCTACTGACCTAGTTTTTGATGGCACGTGACCCACTTTCGAACTTGACCTAGATATCATGAAGATGAACATTCAGACCAATTTTCATACAGATGCCATGAAAAGTATGGCCTCTAGAGAGGTCACAAGGTTTTTCTATTATTTGACCTACTGACCTAGTTTTTGATGGCACATGACCCACTTTCGAACTTGACCTAGATATCATCAAGGTGATTCTGACCAATTTTATGAAGATCTCATGAAATATATGGCCTCTAGAGCGGTCACAAGGTTTTTCTATTTTTAGACCTACTGACCTAGTTTTTGACCGCATGTGACCCAGTTTCGAACTTGACCTAGATATCATCAAGATGAACATTCAGACCAACTTTCATACAGATCCCTGAAAAATATGGCCTTTAGAGAGGTCACAAGGTTTTTCTATTATTTGACCTACTGACCTAGTTATTTGACCTACTGACCTAGTTTTTCATGGCACGTGACCCAGTTTCAAACTTGACCTAGATATCAAGGTGAACGTTCTGACCAATTTTCACGAAGATCTTGTGAAATATATGGCCTCAAGAGAGGTCACAAGATTTTTCTATTTTTAGACCTACTGACCTAGTTTTTGACCGCACGTGACCCAGTTTCGAACTTGACCTAGATATCATCAAGGTGAACATTCTGACCAATTTTCATGAAGATCTTGTGAAATATATGGCCTCTAGAGAGGTCACAAGGTTTTTCTATTTTTAGACCTACTGACCTAGTTTTTGACGGCACGTGACCCAGTTTCGAACTTGACCTAGATATCATCAAGATGAACATTCTGACCAACTTTCATAAAGATCCCATGAAAAATGTGACCTCTAGAATGATCACAAGCAAACGACGTCATACTCAAAAAAGACGCACGGACGGACAGATGACGGAAACCGCTCGATCACAACAGCTCACCTTTTCACTTTGTGACAGGTGAGCTAATAACGTGTAAAAATAATAAATACTTCTATAACTTTACAGTTTAACTTTCATTAGAAAGTAAATGATATTACAATAATATTATAAATCAGTAGAACAAAATAAGCAAAAGGAACACTTATCAGCAAGGCGGTAAGATTCCCAGGTGTAAGAGGCCCTTTTGTTTCATTGATGAATTAATTTAGAATCAAATCAGATCAACGAAGCATGAAAGGAAGATTACAACAGACTATTAATATAAGAATTAAAGTTATGATACTAGTAATTAAAATGAAATTTATGATTATCAAATAGGCTTTCATCAATGGCACGTTTTTGATGAGGCTGGTCACTTTTCATTAAGTAAAATGGACGTTGCACTAACTAATACACCATTCAATATCTCTGAAAGGATCCATCAATTTGCAGATATGAAAAACAGAAACAGCATTTGTACATTTTAAAACCAATCCAATATATAGATGTAGAGAAGTTTCACAAGAAGCTGATTCTGGACTTATTCACATAAATATCAATCTACCACAAAAATTATAGTAGTTATGTACATGTATGACAGTTCTCAGCTGACTTTATGAATATTATACAAAATAATGCTATATGATCAACTGATTGAAGAAAATTGTTCCATAATAATTCCAACAAAATTTATCAGTGTCTATTTTTTTTTCTTGTTTGGTAGCTGTGTGGTTTTAGGTATTAAGGCCTGCAGTTTATGACAAGAAGAGTTTTAAAGCTTTTAATGTAAGTCTACGTTAAACTTGAGACCCCAAGGTTTATTATGTTCATTATGTCAGGGTAAAGGTAATCAAAGTTAAAATTTTTTTACGTATCAAAAACTTAAAATACTGTCAAAGTTTGAAAGCTGTTGCTCATAAAATGGAAAGTAGGTCACAAATATCAAGGCTGTATAAATTTTGACTTTGGAGAAGATTACTAAGTGTTTTGCTTTTTAAGTCTAAGTAAAAATTTGGACCGCTCAGGCGGGGCCCCTTTTGACCCCAGGGCCATAATTAGAACAATTTTTAAAGCGGATTTTCCGATGTACAATTAAGTTACTGCTGGGGCGGGGTCAATTTGACCCCGGGGGTCATGATTTGAACAGATTTTGTACAAGTCTACTAGGCAATGTTACATATCAAATATCTAAGATCTAGGCCTTCTGGTTTATTTTTAGCAAATTTATGAAGATTTCCCTATGTACAATCAAGTAACCCCTGGGGCCGGGTCAATTTGACCCTTGGGGGGGGTCAAGATTCGAACAAATTTTGTAGAGGTCCACTATTTCTATGTACAATCAAGTAATCCCATGGGATGGGGTCATGATTTAAAGAAATTTTGTAGAGGTCCACTAGGCAATGCTACATGTTAAATATCTAACGTCTAGGCCTTCTGGTTTATTTTTAGAATTTTTTTGAAGATTTCCCTATGTACAATCAAGTGACCCAATGGGGCAGGGTCAATTTGACCCCCGGGGTCATGATTTAAACAAATTTTGTAGAAGTCTACTAGGCAATGCTACATGTCAAATATCTAAGATCTAGGCCTTCTGGTTTATTTTTAGAAAATTTTTGAAGATTTTCCTATGTAAAATCAAGTGACCCCTGGGGCGGGGTCAATTTTGACCCCGGGGGTCATGTTTGAATAATTTTGTAGAGGTCCACTAGGCAATGCTACATGTGAAATATCTAAGCTCTAGGCCTTCAGGTTTATTTTTAGAAAATTTTTGAAGATTTTCCTATGTAAAATCAAGTGACCCCTGGGGCGGGGTCAATTTTGACCCCGGGGTCATGATTTGAACAACTTTAGTAGAGGTCCACTAGGCAATGCTACATGTCAAATATCTAAGCTCTAGGGCTTCACTTTTTTGAGAGGAAGATTTTTTTAAGATTTTCCTATGTAAAATCAAGTGACCCCTGGGGCGGTGTCAATTTTGACCCCGGGGGTCATGATTTGAACAAACTTGGTAGAGGTCCACTAGGCAATGCTTCACACCAAATATCTAAGCTCTAGGGCTTCTGGTTTTTGAGAAGAAGATTTTTAAAGTTTTTCCTTTCTGTTGCCATGGCAACCAGAGTTCTGCACGGAATTCAATTCTTTGAACAATTTTTGTAGAGCTTCACCCAAGGAACATTCCTGTGAAGACTGGATGAAATTGGCCTAGCGGTTTATGAGGAGATGTCGTTTAAAGTAAAAGTTTACGGACAACAGATGACGGACAATGGACGAAGGATGCCGGATGGTGACTGATCAGAATAGCTCACCCTGAGCCATTGGCTCTGGTGAGCTAACAAAATATGTGGTCCACAAAATGTTTGGTCTGTTTTTTTTTAGAAAGCATGAAAAAATGCTCCAAATTCGTGAAGTTGTGATCCAACCTTGAATTCCTGAGAATCACGATTCAGGCGTCAGACTTGACAGGTATGTATGCTAGGGCCAAAATTGTGACCTCAGTAAAACTGTTGAAGAAAGGTAAATTTGTTCACGACATACACTGATGTACATGGAGGCATAAAAATAGCTCACCTTCAGCACTTTGTGCTTCAGTGAACTAAACAGGCTGTACCCTTCCTTCAAGTTTTGGAAACAGCCTGTAGAATTTTCAACTAAACAAGAATTTTTGGCATTAACTTGAACTGAACCAGGAAGTGTACTAAGTTTATTGCATGAATGCAAAAAGTTCATACATATTTTGCAAGTCTAGCCACTGGCTTAGCAAATTTACAAGGCAAATACCTTAAGGTCTTTGTTTGAATTCAGAACTTTTTCAAAGTTTGTCTTCATTGCAGCCATCTCTTGGCTCATAGCATTTACTTGCTGTCTCAACTGATCTCTTTCAGCAGTAACTTCCTGTAATGATATTTTGTAAAACATCTTATGACTGGATGTTTACATCATTTCGGGTGAAACACAATATAGGGAACAGTAGTGTTGCACTTGGAGGTGAAAAAATAAGTTCTTAATTTTGGCAAAAAAAGTATTTTTCTACATAGTAGAGTGCTTGAAGTATAAGCAACTTAAGTGGTTTGCTGGTACTTGTGTCGGAAATGTAATTTTTAAAGGCTGATAAAATGCATATTTTTGCTGGTTACGGACACTACAAGTGGTACATTTTGTAAAATAAAGCTTCAAATTTATGATAAACTTGAACTATTTTTACTGTTTTGTAGGACAAACACATGGAAATACATAATGCAAGGCAAAAATAGGACTGGGAAAGGTATAGATACTGAAAAAAGAAACATATTGTTGGATATTACTTTGTTGCTAAAAAACATGTATATTTCAAATCATCTGACATCTTCAATTTCAGTTTTAATGATGAAAACTTAATGAAAAATCAACACAAATTCTGTCTTTGTTGAAACAAAATGACTTAGATTAAAAGGGAAAGTGAATAATTTTAAAAAAATCCTAAATGTTGATGGATACCAGTAATTGGTTACGGACACTACAAAAAAAGCCTCAAGAATGGTTTTGCATTAGATTATGTTAAAAACATTAAATCCACTCATGAATTATTTGGTATAATGTTAAAATGATATCTGAATGGAAAGTGTATTTAAATTTGATATTCTTCAAACAAAAAT
Source organism: Mercenaria mercenaria (assembly GCF_021730395.1). NCBI lineage: Eukaryota > Metazoa > Mollusca > Bivalvia > Venerida > Veneridae > Mercenaria > Mercenaria mercenaria. The sequence continues at coordinate 50,516 of NW_026461301.1, read as the reverse complement.
ACACAACTTGCCAAATTAAAACCAATGAAAAAGAAAACAGAACAACAAAATCTGAAAACTGTTTTCATGAAATCTTGTAACTTAACCATCAATATTAAGTTCTCTACGTGATACATTATTATCAATACTTTGTATTCACATCACACAACTAACACTTACACTTTTTTCCTCAAGAATGTTACTAACCAGAAAAAAGAAATTAAGTTTATGGTTATGGACACTACAATATGAATTATCTAACGAAAGTACACATATCTATAATCTTTTTGTAACTTTTTTTTCTCAAATTTTCAGATGTCTTGGTGTTGAAAATGTAGCCCTATTATCAGTCATAGTAGATTCATCTATAAACGCAACAACATTGTCTTTATCTCCTATGACAGATCATGTTTGTGCGGACACATAAATTTCTTTCCACTCTTTTTCCTTCATGTGATTTTGATATTAGTTCTGCTTTCTTAACTAATCTAGTTTTGAGTTACTCTTTACTACTTCTTGTCGCTGTCTCATTCTACAATCCTTCTTTCTTTCTCTCTCATTTTTCTTTTAATTTTCACAGTGGCCTGGATTGAGTTTCTGCCTTTCTTGCCATTTAACCTCTTCTAACCTATTCAGCATTTTTGTGCCTTTTAAGTTTCAGCACTGCAGGTGCCTCATCAGATCAAAACTCTATATCTGAATCACAAATGCACAATGAAATCAGACATACTTCTACTTTATTATAAAGCAATTAAATTGCAGTATAAAACTAGATATTATAACCATACGACACAGATGTGCACACATACACATGCCATTGCCCATTCTCTAGAAAGCAAAAATGATCATAACTGCCGCCAGTAAAAAATATACTTAGAGAAGATTCCCTTCCTTCGTCTGCACATAAAGCTTGTTCATCTGTTAAAGTTTGAAGCAAATCAGGCTTAAAGTTTGGGAATCGTTGACAGGATTTTCTCCTATCATACTATATTCCATATAGCAAAAATTATCAAAGGGCCATAACTAAAGTAAAAAACAGTCACAGAAAGAATTTCTCCCTTTACGGTCATCTGAACATCAAGCTTGTTCATCTGTGAAAGTCTGAAACAAATCAGGCTACTAGTGTTGGAGGAGTTGGACACATAAAATGTTTCTCTATATTCCTTATAATTAAACAGAAATTATCAAAGGGCCACAACTGTAGTAAAATAGTCACAGAAAAAAATTGTCGCTTTATTGTAATATACACATCTTGAGCTTGTTCATCTGTGAAAGTTTGAATCAAATCAGGCTAATAGTGTGGAGGAGTTGGACACACAAGATTTTTCTAGATATATTCTATATTTATATATAAAAATATCATAGTATCATAACTGTGGTTAAAATAGTCACTGAGAAATTCCTTCTTTTATGGTTATCTACACATCAAGGTTGTTCATCTATGAAAGTTTGAAGCAGAGCAATCTAATGGCGGGAGGAGTTGGACACACAAGACTTTGAACGCACTGACGGACGTACATACATAGAGCAGCAACACCATATGCCCATCACATAAATATAAAATCTCATCTAAATGAATATACATGTACCTGTCATCACATGGTTTGTACTTAGTACTTCTTGAAGAGATTTTGCTTTCATTTGCAAGTTTTTAGATATTACTTTTAATCATAAATACTTGTAAAGATTTATTCACTTGAACTGTAAGATGTATAATAATTTAAACAGAAATTTCAGTAATACTGGATGTTTTTTACATTGTTTTAATTTCTGTAGTGTCCGTAACCAGATAACACTGCCCCTCTGAAACATTTTGAAAAGAAACATTATTGTAAGCTATATGAACTTGAATTATCTTAACATTGATGCTCTTGAAGAAATTTGTCTAAGTGAATAACTGTTAATTATCATTATCAAATCTTTACATTTTTAATATAAATCTGTGCAATTTAGATGATAAACATGATTTTTAGCACTTTTTAACTGTATCTATATTTTTATATCTGAAAATATTTGTCAACAAATACATATATTTGTTTTTTTCTCAATATTAATAAACTTTGAAATGATAATTTTTCATTTTTCTGTAAAAAGATGCAAGTTTTAATTTTTTCAGCTCTGGTTACGGACACTACAGTTTCAAGTAGCATTATTAAATAGACAAAATTTACCTTTTGTAGTGAAATTATTAATAGACTTTATTAAATTTGTCATCAGTGAACCTTCCAAATTGAAAAAAAGTAGTGATCCTTTATCTCTCATCGCTTCAATGTTTGCTATTACATCTTTCAATTTCATGCTGCAGCAACAGAAAATGATGCTGTATATAAAGATGCCGCAATAAGGGTTTTCCAATGTGGTTGCAACATCAACAAGTTGATGAAAAATAAAGTTGATTAATTAACTTGTGAAATCAGTTATTACTTTAATAAGAATAGCTATAAACAAAATTTAAAAAAAATGTTTATTTACACCATTGAAAGACAGGTTACGGACACTACAGTGTTTTTGTAGTGTCCGTGACCATATTAGTGGTGCTACAGCAAAAATGTAGTTAACAATAAAGGAATAGCATAAAAATTCAATGTCAACAGTTAAATTTGATAAGAAAAAATCAATAAAGACTCTCATAATATCTTACAAATCAATAAAATACAATTGGTTACGGACTCTACATATTTTCATAAAAACCTGATTTTCAATTTTAAAAATTCATACAAATAAATTTCAGAAATACATGATTTTGATTTTTTTTCTTTAAGTACTATTACAACAGAGAAATGATTCCGGACCAAAATATTAAAGAAAAATAATGTTAGCATTGCAATTAATCATTATAACAAAAGGAAGGAATTTCAGTGAAAAACTGCATAACATCTTACCCATTTCACATTTTTCTGGACAGCTTCAACAATTTTCATCCGATCATGATAAAACAAACACCAAAATAATCCTTAAAAAATTGTCTTTATGCTGATAACACACATTTACATAGAAATATATAATATCATATCATTATTTTATTTGAAAAATATGGAAAATTCTAAGTGCAACAACATAACGCTTCAAAAATGACTTTTTCTAGATGCGTTTTTTGCCACTGCTTGAAAACTATTTGAGCTAGATCAATAAAATTTGGCACAGAACTTCGTTATATTTAGTGTTATAAAGTGTAAATGTTAAATTGCACTAAAGGGTTAGGAAATTTTTGAAAACCATGTATAACAATGCGATATTCTAAATGCTCCCTATATTGTGTTTCACCCGTTTAAATAAAACAGATATGCAAACTAATTTAGTATGCCATACTTTTGGCTGTAAACTACCAACTTCTGCTTCTGGTTGGAAATTCATACTTTTACAACTTTGTAGAGTACATGACTGTATATTTCCTTGTCAACAAGCATTTAATATGTAGTTATGGTTATAATAATATGACAGAAATTTAGTGTATTTAATGAGATACAACCAGTTAAGTACTATCAACTTGTCAATATATGTAGATGTAGATAAGGTTATGAAGACAAAATTTCAGGAGAAACATGAGATTCTAACAACCCTGGTAATAAGTAATTACAAACTCAAATTACAGCTTTTAATAAAGGTGATTCTTGTCTCTGTCTAATTTTGATAAAAACTTACTTGCAGTTCACGTCTCATTTTCAAGCTCTGAACTTCCATTTTTGCAGTATATACTGTGACCACTTCTAAATGATTATTCAAATCGTTCACTAAATGTTGTGCAACTTCCTCCTCAGTTCCCTGCAGAATTGGTTAAAGTAGTGAACACCTTATAGTTATTAAACTTAGTAAAGGTCTTAAGAACTTCTCAATTCATGAAATACAGTTTCTTAGTTATTTCCAGTATTTCTTTCTCAAGGTTCATAACTATGCCTCAATAAGGCACCCTTTCTAAATAGCTGCATTGAAGGCAACAGGTGTTAAAACATCTTTTTTTTTTTGCTTTGTTTTGTTTTTTGAAATATGGCTTAAATTTATTGCCTATGTTTGCAATGCTGAAAAGACCAAAGACATGTATAAATACGAATATGGATTCTGTAAATGTGTGTTGATGGTAACTGAAACAATTTATCAAAAGCCAATTATTTTTTGGCACATACCATACTAAGAACGAATTCCTGACCTGGACCGACCCATGCCACGTGACTTAAGTTTGAAAATCAGACTACTTGATAACGCATTATAGATAAGTTATCAAAATGAAAGATTTATGCAACACTCTGCCTGATTGGAAGAGAGCGTCTATTTGTTTCACTTTGCTGATTGTGCAACGCTGAGTGAAATGTCAGACAAAGTGTTTATCCTTAATGCTGCTGTTTACAGTTTTAGAGCTACGTTTCGCTCAGTATAGCAAGAATATTGAAATATCTATAAAATGGTAAGAAATTTAGCAAGAGGGTCATGATGACCCTGGATCACTCACCTGAGTAATATGAGCTTCATGTTTCAAATGTCAAACTGATTATAAAATATAACGGAAGTCAGTAGGTCAAATTCATGGTCAATGAAATTCAGTTTTACGATTGGTGTGCAGAACTGTGTATGTCATCAAAATTTCAAGGCTGTATCTTAAAAAACAAGAAAGTAGGTCAGTAGGTCAAGGTCACAGTCAAGTGACATCATATTACTTGGGGTCATCAGGTAATTATAATTGAACAGTCTTGAAAATAGGATCAAATGATTTTTAAGTATTTTTTCCTATATAACTCACATAATAACTAAGTGACCCCAGGGCAGGGCCTCTTTTAACCCAAGGGGCATAATTTGAACAATTTTGGTAGAGGACTACAAGACAATGCATTATACCAAATATCAAAAGCCTAGGTCGTATGGTTTCAGACAAGATTTTTAAAGTTTTTTCCTAAATAAGTCTACATAAAACTTGGGACCCCCAGGGCAGGGCCTCTTTTCACCCCAGGGGTACAATTTGAACAATTTTGGTTGAGGACCATAAAACAATGCTACAAACCAAATATCAAAGGTCTAAGTGTTGTGGTTTCAGACAAGAAGATTTTTAAACTTTTTTTCCTATATAAGTCTATGTAAAACTTGGGACCCCCGGGGCGGGGCCATATTTGATCCTAGGGGGATAATTTGAACAATCTTGGTAGAGGACCACTAGATGATAATACATACCAAATATCAAAGCCCTAGGCGGTGTGGTTTTGTACAAGAAGTTTTTCAAAGTTTTCCCTATATAAGTCTATATAAACCATGTGACCCCTGGAGCGGGGCCATATTTGACCCTAGGGGGATAATTTGAACAATTTTGGTAGAGGACCACTAGATGATGCTACACACCAGATATCAAAGCCCTAGGCCCTGTGGTTTTGGACAAGAAGATCTTTAAAGTTTTTCCTTTCGGTTGCCATGGCAACCAGAGTTCTGCATGGAATTCAGTTCTTTGAACAATTTTGAAAGAGGGCCACCTAAGGATCATTCCTAAGAAGTTTCGTGTAATTCAGTCCAGTGGTTTTCAAGAAGAAGATTTTTTTAGAAAATTTTGACGGACGGACGACACACGACGGACATTGAGTGGTCACAAAAGCTCACCATGAGCCTTTGGCTCAGGTGAGCTAATAAAAATAGTAAAAACTTGTTCAAATAACACAATATATTAATTTACAGAAAGAGCCGAATACGGTCTGCATATCACATGAATAAGGGTGTGTGATTAGCCGATCGATTAAAGTCTTCTAGGTAGATTCTAGGTATAGAAGTTGCTGTAATTATTCATCGTAGAATAAACTAAACAAAATTGCACACCTATGAAACCTTTGCGAAAAACCTCTGGTCTTACTACAATTCGCCGAACACCTTTTTTTTGAAGGTATTTCTTGTTTCATTATAAATGCCAACTGAATCAATTCATGTGTATACATAATTTATTCTGAAATGCACTAACTAATTCCAAACTAATTTATACTCACAGTAAAATGGCATCCCACAGACTTAAATTTACATTCTTCAGGTTTACTTGGACACAAGACTTTATGGTTATTAAGCTGAAACAAAATTGCTTTTCTTTAGTACAGTATCAAAGTAACAAGAGAAACACAATGCGGAGCAATATACGCCTGAAGGTATGACCTTTGACCCCCTAAGTGTGACCATGACCTTGAAGCGAGCCATCCAAAACATGTGCTCTGCATGTCGTCTTGTTGTGGTGAACATTTGTGCCAAGTTTCTTTAAAATCCTTCAAGAAGTTCAAGAGTTACAGAGCAGACACGAAACAAAGTCATATGACCTTTGACCCCTGTGACCCTGATTTTGAAGCGAGCCATCCAAAACATTTGCTCTGCATGTCGTCTCTATGTGGTGAACATTTGTGTTAAGTTTCTTCGAAATCCTGCAAGGGGCTCAAGAGTTACAGAGCAGACATGAAATTGCTAACTGACGGATGGACAAACGGACAACGGCATCAAAACATAATACATCACTTCGGGTGTATAATAAGTTACTAAATGGTTCTTGATGTGTATACCAGATCTAAGAACAATATAGCAGAGAAAACTCTTTTATTGCAGACAGTTTTTTTTTTATTTTACAAACATAGAAACAAAAATAAAACAAATATACTTTGCTCCAATAATCTGATATTCCACTATAACCTTCAGATATGTTATACATCATTTAAAATTATTTTTTTTTTTTTTTGGGGGGGGGGGGGGGGGGGGTGGTTGTCCAAAAATGGCTGAAATACCATAGAAAATACTTCTTTTTGATGATAAATTCAAAACTAATAAAGATGTTCATGTTCTGTTCTGTTATGTTATGTTTCTATCACCACCCATATAAGTTCTTTAAAATGATGTTTAACACAAATGGTATTGTCTTAAATCAAAGAGAAATAAGGAAAGACCTTGTTATGAAAAAAAAAGTATCAAACAGAAGAATGTTGGTCATTAAATGAAAAAGTTCGCCCAGAAAGTTTACAAAATTAGATTCTGAACACGGAAAGCAAACAAAAATGTTCTTTGACTTTGACTTTAAAAATAAGGTACTGAAAATGGACCACTAAATACCTCAGCCCTTGACATTGCTGGACTTCCACAATTGTATGGACATGCTAACTGGACAACAGGACATTCATTTTCCACATGATTCTGAAATCATTAAAGAAACATCAACAGTTTTACAAATGTAATGGCAGACATAATTATGCTGAGTAACTAAATAGAATTCTAGCAACATAACATTAAATTTCATAATGATGGTCCTGGACTGCTGAACAATTTTGGTAGATCACAAGTCAAACATCTAGAGCTGCTTTTGAGAAAAGCGCATGTCTCCCACAAATGCCTAATCATCTAAATAGTAAGTCAGTCTTTATATACAGTTTACTCACTACAAATATACCTTTGAAGAGTAAAAAGGCTGATTTTGGGTAATTCAAGGGCCATAATTCTGAAGTGCTTCGGGCGATTTGTCTAGTTAATGAACTTGGCTGAGGTGTTATGGTCAAAAACATTTGGTTGAAGTTTAGTGAAGATTGGAAGAAAGCTGTTCAACTTAAAGAGTGCGGACAAGAGTAAAAAGGCTGATTTTCGGTAATTCAAGGGCCATAATTCCGAAGTGCCTAGGCCAATTTGGCTAGTTTTCAAACTTGGCTGAGGACTTACGGTAAAACACATTTTGTTCAAGTTTGGTGAAGATTGGACTTAGAGTGCATGCACATAAAGGTCCCGAAAAGGACTCCTATACTACTAGAGTGCATGCACATAAAGGACCCCAAAAGGACTCCTATACTACTAGAGTGCATGCACATAAAGGACCCCAAAAGGACTCCTATACTACTAGAGCGCATGCACATAAAGGTCCCCAAAAGGACTCCTATACTACTAGAGCGCATGCACATAAAGGTCCCCAAAAGGACTCCTATACTACTAGAGTGCATGCACATAAAGGTCCCCAAAAGGACTCCTATACTACTAGAGCGCATGCACATAAAGGACCCCAAAAGGACTCCTATACTACTAGAGCGCTTGCACATAAAGGTCCCCAAAAGGACTCCTATACTACTAGAGCGCATGCACATAAAGGTCCCCAAAAGGACTCCTATACTCCTATACTACTAGAGCACATGCACATAAAGGACTCCAAAAGAACTCCTTACTACTAATCATTAGTAGTATAGGGGTCCTTTTCGGGTGATTTATGTGCCCAAGACCTGAGCGTTTTTTGGTAATTCAAGGGCCATAATTCCGAAGTGCCTGGGCCGATTTGGCTAGTTATCGAACTTGGCCGAGGACTTATTGATTGGCAAACACATTTTGTTCGAGTTTGGTGAAGATCGGATGAGAAATGTTCGACTTAGAGTGCTGACAAGCTTTGTGACAGACAAACAGACACATACAGGAGTAAATCAATATGTCTCCCACACCACTGTGTGGTGGAAGACATAATTATTTTGAAATGATTCCAGTGTTTACTGTAATAGGATTTTTAATGTTTCCACTATATGCATCACTGATATACTATATATGAAGGTTGATCTAAAACTAATGTCACTGCATATGTGGTGCAGTTATATTAAATTTTTTGTATTATCATGAAAATTATCTAAATACATATTTACATTTTAGCTATAGCAGCCCATACAAGAAGCCAACTGAACAAATTTGAGAGAGGACCTTAAGGACCCCCAGGGCGGGGCCACATCTGACCCTAGGGGATAATTTGAACAATCTTGGTAGAAGACCACAAGATGATGGTACATACCAAATATCAAAACCCTAGGACAAGAAGATTTTTAAAGATTTTGCTTTCAGTTGCCATGGCAACCAGAGTTCTGTATGGAATTAAATTCTTTGAACAATTTTTAAACAAGACCATCCAAGGAACATCCCTGTAAAGTTTCATCAAAATTGGCCTTGTGGATTAGGTGGAGATGTTGTTCAAAGGAAAGTGTAGATGGGCGGATGCCGGATGGTGAGCGATCACAAGCTAAAAATGAGAGAGGTCCTTAAAATAATGCTACAGAACAAGTCTGATGAAGATCCATCCAGCTGTCATGAGAACATATAGAGAAAACTGACCACGCCCTCTGGCAGCCATGTTTTTTTGACAATTCAAATACTTTGAATAATATTGGTAGAGGGTAACACAAAGACCATCAGTCTGTGTAAAATTATTTTAAATTAGGCCAGAAGTTACGCACAAGAAGATTTTTAAAGTTTCCACTATATACATATAGTGACCACACCCTCTGGCAGCCATATTTTTTGACAAATCCAAATAATTTGAATAATCTTGGTAGAAGGTCACACAAGGACCATTTGTGTCAAATTATTCTAAAATCGGGCAAGCAGTTTCACACAAGATTTTTTATATTTCTACTATATACATATAGGGAAAAGTGACCATGCCCCCTGGCGGCCATGCTTTTTGATGCATCGGTATAATTTGAATAATCTTGGTAGAGGGTCACACAAGGACCATTTGTGTAAAATTATTTCAAAATCAGGCCAGCAGTTTCACACAATAATTTTTTTTAAATTTCCACTATATACACATAGGGAAAAATGTAAATGCCCCTTGGCGGCCATGTATTTTGACGAATCAGTATAATTTGAATAATCTTGGTAGATGGTCACACAAGGACCATTTGTGTGAAATTATTTCAAAATGGGACCATCGGTTCTGGAGGAGATGTTGTTTGAAGATTTTTCTGTTTTCAGTTCTGGCGGCCCCTATGTGCAACAAAGCAGAACTGTTTGAATCACTTTGGTAGAGGACCATCCAAGGAACATCCACACCAAGTTTCATCAAAATCCATTCAGTGGTTTTGGAGAGGTTGTTTAAACACAATTGTCAACGTCGGAGGCACACACATACGACAGACACAGTGTGACCACAATATCTCACCATGCCTCAGGTGAGCTAAAAATGGCTTCTGTTGTTTGTGCCATGTGGCGGCCATAAAAAGTCTCCACGTAAATTCAATTAGGGCTGTTATATTTCGATCTTCTTAGATCCTTTAGCACGGCCTTTATGTCGTGTTATTGGTACTGTTTAGTTTACCAGCTTGAACATTTCGTCCTGGGTGGTTCCAATACTCCCGCTTTCATAGCTTTGGGTATTGTATAATCACCCCTTGGATATGGTGCCTGCTTTTAATTTTGTCTTTTGGCAGTTCCTGTGATATGCAGGCTCCATAACCTCAGATCCCCTTTCTAAATTCCAGATTGTTTAGTTCTGTCCACTGTTGTCTCGTTTAGGGCAAACCCATTATTTTAACTGGGGACCATACGCCGCTTTTCATGGAATTAAATGCTAGTGTATCATTGAAGGTTCCATGTGCTCCGCCGTATGAATACATCTGCAGATGTTTCTAAATTGATTTTTGTACTTGTAGCATGTGTAAATGTTGAGTTCTGCTCAACCCAGGGCTAGAGGGCATGGACGGTAGCATGCATTTCCACTACCATCCATGAACAGGCTCAATCAAACCGAGCCTGCAGCATTTTCATTTTTGTCATGTTGAGCCGCCTGTGGAATTTCCACTTTCTATTTTATTATCACAGCAGCGTTTTTTGTGCTGTGTGGCGGCTGTAAGAAGTCTGCCAGTACATTCAATCAGGGCTGTTATACAGTCGACATTGTATTAAGTGACCGCCCAAGGGACTGCTAAAAAGTGGTCTCTTAATGAATTTCTGTCAGGTGAAGAGAAAAGTTATTTGTAACTGTTAATGTAAATGTATTTATTATGAACATACATATATGTATATATATTTCACTAACTGATAGCTGGATTGTTCATCAGTTTGACTGTTACAAAGGTTAATTGCATTCAGGCGGGTGCAAAACGTACATGCTAATTACACAGGTAAAGAAATGCCTGGCGAGAATTTGGTACCCGGTTGCTTAATAGATACTACTGTTGAATATTTTAACTGTTGGTACTACATTAATGTGGTCGCTAGTCGCTCACCTGAGTAATATGAGCCACATGTTTAAAATGGCAAACTGATGCTAAAATATTAGAAAGTAGGTCAGTAGGTCACATTCATGGTCACTGCAAGTCAGTTTTAAGATTGGTGTGCAAAACTGTACATGTCATCCAAATTTCAAGGCTGTATCTTAAACAAGAGCTGTCTGTTGACAGCGCGCTCGACTATTCAAAGCATTGATAGAAGTATAGGGTCAGATTTTCAGACAAAAGAAAAGGAACAGATAAGACAAACAATGTACCTGCATTTGTGAATTTGGATAAGTTTTGCACTACAATGCAATGTGTGACCATGTTGGTAAGCAGGTGTTCAAAGTGTCAAAGCCATATATCAAACAGTTGATAGACAAACATCGAATGGTATGCGAAACCTAACTAATTTCTATGTCCAGAAATGCGCCATAACCGAGCTCAAGTCCTTGTCCTAGGTTAAGTAAACTATGAAGGTAAACAAGTGGTTCGAAGTTTCAAAGCCATATGACAAACAGGTTAGGCATGATATAGATTGGTACGAAAAACTTCACTGATTTACAAGTCCAAGAAAGGGTCATAATTTAGCTAAAACAGTTGACAGAGTTCTGTACTCTTGTCTACAGATGGGAATCATGGTGATAAACAAGTGTTAAAAGTTTCAAAGTCACATGTCAAATAGCTTTGACAAAATGTTGACTTGTATGAAAACTAAACCAATTTCCAAGTCCAAAAAGGGCCATAATTCAGCCAAAATATTTGATAGAGTTATGTACTCTTGCCTACGGATAGAGACTGTTATAATAAACAAGTGATAAAAGTTTTAAAGCCATATGTCAAACACTTTACACAAAATGTGAACTGGTACAAAAAACTTAACCAAGATTTCTAAGTTAAAAGGGGCCATAATTCAGCCAAAATCCTTGATAGAGTTATGTACTCTTGCCTACAGATCGAAATCATGATGATTAAGTAGTGTTCAAAGTTTCAAAACCACATGTCAAATAGTTTTGACAAAACATGGACTTGTACGAAAACTGAACTAATTTCCAAGTCAAAAAAGGGTCATAATTCAGCCAAAATAGTTGACAGAGTTATGTACTCTTGCCTACAGATATAAATCATGATGATGAACAACTGTTCAAACTTTCAAAGCTACATGTAGAATAGTTCTGACAAAACATGGTCTTGTACACAAATTGTACCAATTTCCAAGTCCAAAAAGAGCCATAATTCAGTCAAAATAGTTGACAGAGTTATGTACTTATGCCTACAGATAGAGACTATTATAATAAACAAGTGATAAAAGTTTCAAAGCCATATGTCAAACACTTTACACAAAATGTGAACTGGTACGAAAAACTTAACCAAAATTTCTAAGTTAAAAGGGGCCATAATTCAGCCAAAATCCTTGATACGGTTATGTACTCTTGCCTACAAGTGGACATGGTGATGGTAAACAAGTGTTGAAAGTTTCAAAGCTTTACCTCAAAAGACTTTTGTCAAAAAGTGGACTGATACGAAAAACTTAACTAAGGTGTGACGCCGACGCCGTGGTGAGTAGGATAGCTCTACTTATTCTTCGAATATTCAAGCTAAAAACAAGAAAGTAGGTCAGTAGGTCAAGGTCACAGTCAAGTGACCCCTAATCTCTTGGGGTCATCAGGTAATTATAACTAAACAGTCTAGGAAATATGATCTGATAATTTTTTAAGTATTTATTCCTATATAACTCATATAAAAAGTGACCCCCAGGGCGGGGCCTCTTTTCACCCCAGGGGCATAATTTGAACAATCTTGTAAGAGATCCACTAGGCAATGCTAGGCCTAGACCTTGGAATTTCAGACAAGATTTTTTCCCCCTATATAAGTCTATGTTAAATTTGGGACCCCCAGGGCAGGGCCTCTTTTCACCCCAGGGGCATAATTTGAACAATTTTGGTAGAGGACCACAAGGCAATGCAACATACCAAATATAACAAGAGGGTCATGATGACCCTGGATCGCTCACCTGAGAAATATGAGCTACATGTTTCAAATGTCAAACTGATGATTTTTAGAATTTTTTTGGATGATTTTCCGATGTACAATCAAGTAACCCCTGGGGCGGGGCCAATTTTACCTCGGGGGTCATGATTTGAACAAAGTTTGTAGAAGTCTACTAGGCAATGTTACATATCAAATAACTAAGATCTAGGCCTTCTGGTTTATTTTTAGCAAATTTATGAAGTTTTCCCTATGTTCCCGTCCCTAGATTTGCCACCTAATGCCACTCTTTGCCACTTATTTCCATGAAAAAAGGGTGGCAGTTGGTGGAAATAGGTGGCATTAGTTGGCGTTTGGTGTAATTAGCTCTTTTTTCAGCTAAGTGGTAAATTTGCCACCAAAAGCCACTTTATTTTGGTGGCATTTAGGTGGCATTAGGTGTAAATTTGAACATAGTTTTTCTTTATGGTGGTAGAAAGGTGTAAAATTGGTGAAAGTAGAACATAGGTTTTTTTCATGGTGGAAATTAGGGACTTAGCAAATTTTTCTTGGTGGCGAATAGGTGGAAAAAAAACTTAGAAATTTTTGTGATGTTTGATTGAAAAGAGAACTGTAAGACATTGGATTACCCTGTACAAAAATCTTCACATGGACTCAGGTTGGAATCAAGGTATAATGGACTTCAGACCTAATTGACACGGAACCTGACTTTGCTAAAACTGCACATTGACAACAGCTCGTAGAACACAAAATGCTCCCCGCCCCCATTTGATGCGTTCAGTAACTGTACAAGAAACAGAAATCATTTGGTCACTGTGCACTGGACGTTTGATTACTACATTTAAATCAATAATTATGGGCCATTTACCAGTCATAAGTGACTCTGTATGAAATGTGATCTTAGACCAAAGCATTCTCTAGTTATTGGGCAAAAAAGTTCTAGTGTTCTGGGTAAATGTGACCTAGACCTTTGACCATTGACTGACCTTAAAATCAGTAGGGGTCCTCTGCCGGTCATGATAAACCTCCCTATGTATTTTTCATGATCCTAGGTCAAAGAGTTCTTAAACTAACATCCGGAAACAGCTTAACTGTTCCAGCTCACTGTGACCTTGACCTTTGACCTACTGAACTAAAATCTATAGGAGTTATCTGCTAGCTATCTTCAACCTTCCATTCACTTTCATGATCCTAGGCTCAAGAGTATTAGAGTTATCATCTGGAAACTGTTTAACTGTTCCAGGTCGCTGTGATTTTGACCTTTGACCTACTGGCCTCCAAGTCAATATGGGTCACTGCTGGTCATGACCAACCTACATATAAAGTTTCATGATCTTAGGCCCAAGCATTCTTGTGTTATCATTCCGGAAACAAATTGGTCAACATACCAAATGACCGACAGACTGACCAACATCTGCAAAACAGTATACCCAGGCTCCTTCTTAAAAGGGGTTTTTCATTAAAATCAGAATAAGTCTATGCTGACTCTAGCTGGACAAAAATAATATTCAGAATGGTATACAGAAAATTTGAATTTTCGTTCTTTTGTGAGACAGAATATTTATTGCTTATTATAGCTTCGCATTATATTCAATGAAAGACAGAAAAGGTGGAAAATAGGTGACAACTAGTGGAAATTGGCTGTACTAGCTGAATCTGAAAAGATCATTTTTAAATGTGTCTGCAGTGTATTATTTCTGCATGAGAGAAAGTTGGTTAAAGATAAGATTAATGATAGATCAAGTTACAAGCTCCCACACAAATGTATAGAAACAACCCCAGGTGGAATTTGGGTCAGTTAAGATTTATATATGCAGGCAAATATCAGGTCAGATGCAAAGAAATAGTTCTTGCCTATTCTCTTCATTAATTGAAAAAAAAGAAGTGTTTATAAAAAGGATGTTTTTACAATAGCTTTTCAACTTAAGGATTTGACACATTCTTTAGCTGACCAAGAAAGTGTATGTGTGGAATCAATTTATCTGTGTAGTAATACCAAATTTTGAAATCTGGCATTTGATGAGTCAGCCTGTGAGAAACTGGAAACACATTGTGAGAGGTAACAATATTATACTGTTTTGTTTTTTTTTAATTATTACTGTCTTTAACATTGTCTTAATTACTCTTAACAAATACTTGAATTTGAAACAACATTTACCAACTGCTTTGAATTAAAGTAAAAAAATCTCCTTCTATGTCTTAGGAAGTTTGGCAGATGGATAAATCCCAGATATATTTTCTGGAATATAGCTCTATCATGTTTATAACACTGTTTGTAAAATTGTATCATTTTGTAATTATTTACATTATTGATTAGCACTTAAGATACAATATGTACTTTAAACTGTTCATACCAGGTACCTTCTGTGAAAAAAGTGCAACTTTGTGACATGATATGCCTGCCTGACTGTATATACCTGAGCAGCACACAGCTTATTACTGCATAAAAGAAACATATCAAGATAATTTTGAATCAGGTAAATATTATATGTTTTTATAAAAGCTAATGTTTAAACCCTTATTTTTTAAAGAAATACACCAATTAATAGAAATTCCTGGCATATTATATGATAAATAATTACAAGAGATCACAGAGTGATCTTGGCGCCCACCAATGTGCCATTTTTGAGTGTTCCAAATTTCAAGACTTATTGACTAGCTCAAGGTCAAATTTCATTTCCGTACACAACACAAATCTATGCATGTGGTCCAAATTTGAAGCCTGTACCTTCAAAAATGTGAAAGTAGGTCACTAGGTCAATGTCAAGGTCAAAGTTTGTTTCGGTACACAAAACTATGCAAGTGGTCCAAATTTGAAGGCTGTAGCTTGAGAAATGTAAAAGTAGGTCACTAGGTCAAAATTATGGTCAAATTTTACTTCAGAATACAAAACTATGCATGTGGTCCAAATTCGAAGCCTGTACCTTCAAAAATGTGAAAGTAGGTCACTAGGTCAATGTAAAGGTCAAAGTTTGTTTCGGTACACAAAACTATGTATGTGGTCCAAATTTGAAGGCTGTAGCTTGAGAAACGTAAAAGTAGGTCACTAGGTCAAAATCAAGGTCAAATTTTATTTCGGAATACAAAACTATGCATGTGGTCCAAATTTGAAGCCTGTAGCTTGAGAAATGTAAAAGTAGGTCACTAGGTCAAAATCAAGGTCAAATTTTATTTCGGAATACAAAACTATGCATGTGGTCCAAATTTGAAGCCTGTACCTTAAAAATGTGAAAGTAGGTCACTAGGTCAATGTAAAGGTCAAAGGTCATTTCAGTACAAAAAACTATGCAAGCAGTCCAAATTTGAAGGCTAAAGCTTGAGAAATGTAAAAGTAGGTCACTAGGTCAAAATCAAGGTCAAATTTTATTTCAGAATACAAAACTATGCATGTGGTCCAAATTTTGAAGCCTGTACCTTCAAAAATGTGAAAGTAGGTCACTAGGTCAATGTCAAGGTCAAAGTTTTTTTCGGTACAACAAAACTATGCACGTAGTCCAAATTTGAAGGCTGTAGCTTGAGAAATGTGAAAGTAGGTCACTAGGTCAAAATCAATGTCAAATTTCATTTTTGAAAACACGAAACTATGCATATGGTAGAGATAGTACCTAAGTTTTCAAATCATAGGTTTGAAGTTAAAAAGCTTTGAAATGAAGACAAATGTCCATATATTTCTCAAAAACAGAAATATAGACAATATTTTAACCAGAAGTGTGGAGTTATGAGCATTTAATATTTTCATGTTAACGAAAATTTTGTGATCAAGGAAATGTAACTCTTCTTTAACATGGAGAGCATAAACATCAAAGGGACATAATATAGTCAATATTTTCTAATTGGGTGCATTTGATTTAACATTCAATTTTTATCTGGATTGCTAAATAACGATCCATGATACTGTGTGCTAAAAATTTAGAACATCTGGAACAGTCTATTAACAGCAAAACTATGCTTTAGCAGAATCTACATAGTTAAGCTCTAACTGGGACTCGAACCCAGGACCTCTCACCCCTAAGGCAGACACTCTACCACTTCCCTAAAACAGCAGTAGCTAATAGCTATGCAGTTTAATTGCTGAATTACATTGCGTGAACTGGAACAATAATCGGTGAACTCCGGATTATCGGCGTATTCGCTTTGATACCTAACGGCAATTTTTGTGTAAAGAAAAAATATAATCTAATGCTGCCAACGTCATAATCGGTCAAATTTGCCCAAATTTCTCTGACGTGTTGTTCAGAGTATGAACTTATTAACTGGTAGTACCAGTGAAATATTACTTACACTGAATCTTTTATATTTGCCCTTTTTGCAGCTGTCCAACGGCAAAGACGGTGAGTTTTGTCCAAATATAAGTAATTATTTTACCAGTTTTGAGAGGATTTTAATTGATGGGAAATTACAGTTACAAACTAAATACCTTTCTGCAACACATGGAGTCATTAGCATTCACTGTCAATCAGTATTATGACTAAGATCGACTGTCATTAATTCCTTTCAAAGTTTCATAGACAGAGTCCGTTGTTTACATTTTTATCGTAACCGGTGCACTTGTAAAGATCACTTTAGTTTGAAAAATCAAAGTATGCGAAGAGCTATGGTACGGTCTCTACATATGGTCCAAATTTGATGCCTGTACCTTCAAAAATGTGGAAGTAGGTCACCAGGTCAAAATAAAGGTCAAAGTTTTTTCCAGTGCACAAAATTATGCATGTGGTCCAAATTTGAAGGCTGTAGCTACAGAAATGTGAAAGTAGGTCACTAGGTCAAAATCAAGGTCAACTCATGTCAAGGTTCATCTTGCCACTCAAAAATATACATGTGGTCCAAGTTTGAATGTTGTAGTTATTGACAAGAACATTTAAAAGCTTTTCCCTATATAAGTCTATATGAACCATGTGACCCCCGGGGCGGGGCCATATTTAACCCTAGGAGGATAATTTGACAAACTTGGTAGAGAAACACTAGATGATGCTACATTACAAGTATCAAAGCCCTAGGCTTTGTGGTTTGGGGCAAGAAGATTTCAAAGTTTTTCCCTATATAAGTCTATGTAAACTTTATGACTCCCAGGGGGGGCCATATTTGACCCTAGGGGTATAATTTGAACAATCTTAGTTGAAGACCACTAGATGATGTCACATACAAAATATCAAAGCCCTAGGCCCTGTGGTTTTGGACAAGAGGTTATTCAAAGTTTTTCCCTATATAAGTCTATATAAACCATGTGACCCCCAGGGCGGGGCCATATTTGACCCCAGAGAAATAATTTGAATCATCTTGGTAGAGGACCACTAGATGATGCTTCATACCAAATACCAAAGCCCCAGGCCCCTGTGGTTATGGACAAGAAGGTTTTCAAAGTTTTTCCCTATATAAATCTAATAAATTATAGAAATAAACAAAGGCCATAACTCACTCATAAATTGTTGAACCAGTCTGATTTTCAGGGGACACAACTAGGGTACCAATACATCATTCGACAAAGTTTGGTCAAAATCCCCCAGTAGTTTCTGAGGAGATGCGATAACGAGAAATTGTTAACGGACGGACGGAATGACGGACGGACGGACCACGGACGCAGAGTGATTTTAATAGCCCACCATCTGATGATGGTGGGCTAATAAATGTGATGAAAAACCCAAGTGCTATTACTACCTTTTGCCAAAGGTGGAGGGATATTATTTTTGGCGTTGTCCTTTCTTTTTTATCTGTCCGTCGGATTAACTGAAAATGCTTGTAATTGGAATAATATTTTTATAGCTTTGTCTATAGAATCACTAAACCTCATGTAATTATTATAAGTTCATTAACACTGCTCAACACTGCTCAATTATTTACCTAATAAAAGAAGAATTTCCCCTTGATTTGGTTAAAAATAGGGATTTTTCCTGCATCTATTGATGGATCTTCATGAAACTTTACAAAAATGTAGATCACTACAGGACATGTGCATGTGCAATTTCCATCAGGATCACTTCAGTAACCAAAGTTATTGCCCTTTAATTGTTTTTCAATCCATAAATTCCTACATAAGTAATCCATTGATAAATATTCATGAAATTTGACACAAGTGTAAATCACCTTAGAGCAATTGTGCTTCCACATCTTTCATCAATTCTCAAGTTCTTGTTATTGATTCAAGATGCATATATTTCCACAAAACAATGTAACCATTTGAGTGAATAGAATTTTTTCTACAATGTAGATTTTGATGAAACTTCTCATAGTTATAATAAAGATGTTGCATATTACTGTGAAATCATTTTTATTTGCGTAGAACGAATTTTCGTGTATTTTGGGCTAGAACCAATGGGTGAATTTAAGACCATGCTGTTATTTATTTTTTCATTTATAAATTGAAAATGTGCGAATTAAAGCCCGCGCGAAACAGTCCTTTTTACGTTTGCTTGAAATTTGATGCCAGCGAATTTAAATGATTTCACAGTTTTTGGCATAGATTAAGTTTGTAGAGTTCTTTGTTATGTCAGTGAGTTACAGTTTAGTCTTTCGATTTCATATATTTTCTAGAGGAAATTTACAATTTTCTGCAAATTATTCAGAATGTTAAAAAATATATCTATTAATAGATGACATTGTATGGTTTGCTGTTACAGATTGTGTGCTGGAAAAATGGCCT
The DNA here is from genome assembly GCF_021730395.1 of Mercenaria mercenaria. NCBI lineage: Eukaryota > Metazoa > Mollusca > Bivalvia > Venerida > Veneridae > Mercenaria > Mercenaria mercenaria. The sequence continues at coordinate 30,971 of NW_026461301.1, read as the reverse complement.
AACATCCAAAGGAGTGAAATTTGGAGAGTCATTCGCCATCTACTTAAGCCATCCTGGAATATGAAAAAATAAGACTGCATTGGACAACAGCCTGATCCTTGTGTTCAGATCTTTTGTGATTTCTTGTGAAGAGTCTTTGATTTTTCATAAAAATAAAAAATATATTAATATAATTTGATTTTTGCTTACTACTGAGTTTTTTCAGATTCAGCAGGTGCAGCCGATTTCCACTAGTTGCGACGTATTTTCCTAATATTGCCAGCTATTTGGTGGCATTTAGTGGAAAATAGGACTGCCACCATAGTGGCGTTTTGGTGAAATTTTGTCTGCTTACTGCCACCTGTTAGGTGGCGATAGGTGGAAGTAAGTGGCGTTTAGTGGAAAATATTTTTACACCATAATGGTGGCATTTTAGTGGTAATTTGTCTAAATACTCCACTTACTGCCACCATGAAGGTGGCTATTAGTGGAATTAAGTGGCAAACAAATTTTCCACCATAATGGTGGCATATTGGTGTAAAACTGTCTAAATACTCCACTTATTGCCACCTAAAGGTGTACACAAGTGGAAAGAGGTGGAATTTAGTGTCAAACGGGTTTGCCACTGTCCTGTTCATTTTTTCACCATTTTGGTGGAAAATTGTCTAAATACTCCACCATTGAAAAGGGTGGCATTATAGTGGCAAATCTAGGGACGGGTACAATCAAGTAACCCCTGGGGCTGGGTCAATTTGACCCTGGGGGGGGGGGGGGTCAAGATTTGAACAAATTTTGTAGAGGTCCACTAGGCAATGCTACATGTCAAATATCTTAGCTCTTGGCCTTCTGGTTTATTTTTAGAAAATGTTGAAGATTTTTCTATGTACAATCAAGTAACCCCTGGGGCGGGGTCAATTTGACCCCGGGGGTCATGATTTGAACAAATTTTGTAGAAGTCTACGTGGCAATGCTACATGTCAAATATCTAAGATCTAGGCCTTCTGGTTTATTTTTAGAAAATTTTCCTATGTAAGTTCAAGTGACGCCTGGGGTGGGGTCAATTTTGACCCCGGGGGTCATGATTTGAACAAATTTTGTAGAGGTCCACTAGGCTATGCTACATGTCAAATATCTAAGCTCTAGGTCTTCTGGTTTATTTTTAGAAATTTTTTGAAGATTTTCCTATGTAAAATCAAGTGACCCCTGGGGCGGGGTCAATTTTAACCCCGGGGGTCATGATTTGAACAAATTTTGTAGAGCTCTAAGCCTTCTGGTTTATTTTTAAAAAATTTTGAAGATTTTTCTATGTACAATCAAGTAACCCCATGGGGGGGGGGTTCAATTTGAACTGGGGGTCATGATTTAAATAAATTTTGTAGAGGTCCACTAGGCAATGCTACATGTGAAATATCTAAGCTCTAGGTCTTCTGGTTTATTTTTAGAAAAAATTTGAAGATTTTCCAATGTAAAATCAAGTGACCCCTGGGGCAGGGTCAATTTTGACCCCGGGGGTCATGATTTGAACAAATTTTGTACAGGTCCACTAGGCAATGCTACATGTCAAATATCTAAGCTCTAGGCCTTCTGGTTTAATTTTTTAAAAATTTTGAAGATTTTCCTATAGAAATCTATGTAAAATCAAGTGACCCCTGGGGCGGGGTCAATTTTGACCCCGGGGTCATGATTTAAACAAATTTAGTAGAGGTCTACTAGGCAATGCTACATGCCAAATATCTAAGCTCTAGGGCTTCTGGTTTTTGAGAAGAAGATTTTTTAAGATTTTCCTATGTAAAATCAAGTGACCCCTGGGGCGGGGTCAATTTTGACCATGGGGTCATGATTTGAACAAGCAAATTCGATGAATTGGTATCCCCCGCCGAAAGGGTTTGTGGTGAGAAATGGCAAAAAAATATATCTGGCAAAAAGTTAAGGATGTTAATAAGAAGCAAATAATTTCATTAGTCAAAATCAATTTAACAGAAAACAAATGTTTAACAAGAGGGCCACGATGGCCCTGTGTCGCTCACCTGAGTACCATTGCTCAAAATGATATGATCGTTTCAAACCAATCTCATTAGAAGCTGCTAAGGTGTATTCATTTCAGGGTTCCCACAAAGCAGAGAAGATAAAATTCCCTGACTTTTCACTGACCAAAGTCCAATTTTCCCTGACCAAAACGCTCCGTGTCCACAGAAGCTTAGCTGGTCATAGCTCAATAAATGTTGGCCTCAATCCTCCCTATCAGCTAAATTTTACCACCTTTCTTGTTATAATGTTAACAAAGGTGTAAAGAAAGTGTCTTCCAGTTAAAGAAACTGCTGTATTATTTTAGTGAGATGTAACAGACAACTAGAAAGGTCCATACTGTTCACTGAAAGACTACCTATGATCATATTTTCAGTTTTACTACTGGTAAGTTCAGAAAAATGTATGACATTCTGTGAAAATTGGCCCTTATTCATATATCATTTTTATAGAAAATAGCATTTTTTCACTAAAATTTAATGTTACTGTGGTCATTAGACCCTTGTTTTGACATAGTCATATATGCTGCAATATATTTAGAAGAAATCTGTTTTGTTTTATATTACTGTAGTTAGTTTACATTGTAAAAATAATAATAATAAGATCAGTCATGAAATCAATTAAAGAAGACATGCGTTTATTTTCAAAAGTTAAAAATTTCTGAACTTAAGTGTATAGAACAAATATTTTCACCAAAAAGAAAATCTGAAATTAACCAAACTGCTGCAACTGCAATATGTAAACATATATCAATCATTTAATATGATTAAAAACTATACATGTCTTAGTTTTCCACTATTTCTAATGCTGAGTTACTATTTCAATTGGAAAGAACTTTCCTTACACTTTTTATATATACATGAGAATAGCAGTGTTTTGATAATTTTTTTTGTCTAATTTTTCCTTTTTATTAGCTCAAATATATCAGATCTGAAGCCATGATGCCGAACATGTCCCAATATCCACTCTATGATTCCACCCCGAGTATCAGTTTATTTGTCAGAATAATTTGTATATTTAATATATTGATAACGTAACACATAAGCACAGATAGTGCTTGACTCCCTTTTCATGCTATCGTTGCTATAATTATTGTTGAATTGCTGTTAATAATAGAATTTGGGTCATTTATGGTTGATTTGGGTTTATTATATGGATGGCTGGGTCCCTGCTTCGCACATTATGTCATATACAAAAGTTAAAAGGGAACCAGATAGTTAATAGAGCAAGTACTCGTTGTAGAACATTATGTTTAAATTTGGACCAATCAGAAACAAGTTCTAAAAATAGCACGTCTGCTGGGGTATAAATAGGTAGATGGATGACAGAGAGCTCATTCGGTATCCAGCGGCTGAAGAAGTCACATCGAGGATTCAACTAATAATTTATCCCAGTACCTTGAGAAGGAGACTATTGCAGTTACCCTGTCAGGGCGGATAAATTATTAAAAAGAAGACTTTGGAAGTTTTTAGACTAAAGAAGAGTAGCAGAATTTCGATAAGGTTTCGAGCTATAGGGCCAGCGCATAGGAGTTTTACCTTAAAGGTAATTGAATGCTATAGACCATAGCATATATAGGCTGAGCATCGGGAAGCTGAGACAGAGACCAGAGTTTGGTAATCTACTGAGATAGTAGGAGGGTTCCAGCTTATAGACGTTTCCCAGCATTATTGGCGAAGTACAGCCAAGGCATCGGATATACCTATATGGTAGTTGAATGCTATATATAATAGCATTATAGGCGCTGAGCATCCAGGAATCAGGGCATTCATATAGAGTTAAGAGGACAGAGGCCGAGCATCTATGCGATAGGACTCGTATGTTGTTGATTCAAAGACATTGTCTGACGGGAACTTCACAAAAAGACCAGTCAAGTATAGAGTCTCCAGCCTATAGGAGTTTGAGCTAATTGCAAATTGTTAGTTTGAAACATTTAGGTGATTTGCCTGATCCCTGAAATTGTCTAACTCATAATTAAAATCATTTACGAATCATTGGTACACGAATCATTTAGGCAAGGTAGCCAGAGGAAAATTCTATATCTGAGATATTTGGTCTCGCCAGCTTTACGTTTTAACAAAGGACATTCTAAAATCGTTTGTCAGCTAGTCTAAGACATAGTCACCTTAGCGATTGGACCCAAACCATTGTTCAAGATACTAAAGGCGTAGGCACTTCCCTGGGTCATATAACCAGTATCCTGACAATTTGGGGGCTCGTCCGGGATCTATATCCAAGGAGGTACAGAGACTAGTGGTTTTAACGTTCTGTTGGTGTACCAGAAGGCGCTGTGACTGAAGGTAGTCTGAGTCACATATAGTTGAATTTTAGAGTTAGTTCCAGCCTAAAGCTTAAAGATGAACTACGATAAATGGGTTGAGATGGGTGAACGTATGGGTCTCTCAGGTTCAGAGCTCATTGAGTTTGTGGATAGGAAAGAGAAGGAGTATACTGAACGTGAGGAGCGTATGTTGAGACGGGAAGACGAGAGACAGAGACGAGACGAAGACAAGCGTAGGTTTGAGGCTCAAGAAGCAGAGAAGAAACGGATGTTTGAGCTTGAGCAAGCTGAGAAAAAAAGGTTATTTGAGCTGGAGCGTTTAGAAAAGGAAAGAGCTTTAAAAGAAGAAGAAAGAACTTTAAAGGAGCAAGACTTAGCTTTGAAGGAACATGAGCTGCAAGTCCTTAAAATAAAAGCTGAAGCCGGAGCTTTAGGAGCTGATAAGGGTGCTGAGCACTTGAGTAGTAAAACTTTGCGGCCAAGGCTACCGAAGTTTGAGGAAAGTAAGGATGATATGGATGCATACCTCGAGCGATTTGAACGGTTTGCAAAAAGCCAGGGATGGAAAGAAGAGACATGGGCTGTAAGCCTCAGCTCATTACTCACAGGAAAAGGCCTGGACGTATATACAAGCATGCCTCCAGACCAAGCAAGTGACTATACGGCATTGAAGAAAGCAGTTCTGAAGCGTTATCAGTTAACAGAAGAAGGTTTTAGATTGAAGTTCAGGGAATGCAAGCCAGAGCGTGGTGAAACTGTTTTTCAGTTTATGGCAAGGCTGGACAGGTATTTCAGTCGATGGACAGAGATGGCAGAAGTTGACAATACGTTTGAAATGCTGAAAGACCTTATGATCAGAGAACAGTTCATCCAAACTTGTTCCAAGGACCTTGCTTTATTCTTAAAGGAAAGAGTTGCAAAGTCGAGAGCTGAGATTACACAGTTGGCAGAACAATATATTGAAGCTCATGGCGGCTCTATCACATCTAACAGGATGAATAGAAGTAATTTGTCATGCCGCAAAGAGCCACAGCCTTCGACCGAGGTTCAGCCAGTGTCCCAGCCTACACAAAGAGAAAAGCCAGCTTTTAAGAAGCCAATATGTTTCATATGTAATAAGGAAGGTCATATAGCACGAGAATGCAGAGACCTATCCAAGAGGAAGGTAAGCGGTGCAGCTTTAGCTAGTAGGGGATCCTACGAGGAAAGACAGAGAAATAGGCATGGAACGCAAGAGTCTACGCCTAAAGACTGGAGAAAGGAAGGCCAAGCGCAGAAGAACAGACAGTCGGATGAAAGAAAAGTTGCAGCCTCAGTTGTAGCAATATCATTAGATGACGAACGGTTAAAAGACTGCATAGAAGATGGACGACTTATGTTAGCACATGGAAAATCCATTTCGGTTATAGCAAGCACCTGTACCATTGATTCAGAAAACGGTGAAAGGAACTTGATATTGAAGAAAGGATATATTGGTGATAAAGAAGTTCAAGTTTTGAGAGATACAGGGTGTGAATTGGCAGCTGTCATGAAAGATCATGTATCAGAGAATCAAATGTTGGATAAGACGTATCTTATGGTTGCGATTGATGGACGTTCAAGGACAGTTCCTGCAGCAAAAATACAAGTTGATACACCATATTTTATTGGTGAAGTTGAGGCAATGGTTTTGTCGACCATAACATGTGATTTGATAATCGGAAATATAAAAAGAGTTTCAGATAAACCCGACAAAAACTGGAAAACCCGAGATGAAAGACAGTCTTCATCCGGGCGAAGATATTGCTGCAACTGGGATGACGGAAACCCAGCACGCAATAAAGTAGGTCTTACAGAACCCTCTGAGGTTTGCGAAGTCAAGAGCAAACGTTTTAATGTTGAGCAAAATGAAAATTGCTCAGAAAGATGATGAGACGTTACAGAAACTTAGGACTATATGCTAAAGATAAGGCGAAACTGAAAACAAAAAGAGGTTTCAGGTTTCCATTATGAAGTGAAGAAAAACGTATTATATAGGATCTTCGAGGAGAAGAAGGGCAGAGTTGTTAAACAGATAGTAGTCCCAACACAGTTCAGGAGAAGTGTTATGACATTAGCTCATAAGTCAAAAGCCAGGAGACACTTATCAGCTAAAGAGACAGTTGATGAAATACGAACAAGTTTTTCACTGGCCTGGTATAACAAATGAAGTAACAAGGTTTTGCCGGTCATGTGATGTATGCCAGAAAGTAAAGACTGACCTGGCATCAAAGAGCAGTTACGGTAGACATGGTTTGCAAGAATACAGGCATCATGATAGAACAGAAAGAAACTGGAGACAATCTGATGACAGACCAGAGTCATAACAATTTTGATGATCAGGATTCAACCTGTATCATGAGAAGTCATCTATTAAATACGCGAACAGAGGATCACGTTGGCATAACAGAAGAAAATATATGATAAGATCATAATAGACGAGATGATAAGGGTTATAAAGTCTATGGCTCAAATAAATCTGAGCATAAGAAGTCATGGAGACAAAATGACATGAGAAATGAACTCAGAAAAGGGTTTATACGTAGGTCTGACGGGAGTTATCATGTAAAAGGAGGTTTTGGTGAAAACAATTATTATGTCAACAGAAAATATGACAAGTACTCTCACAATCAGAGAAACAAATGAACATCAATCATGAAGAATGATGATAGGATATTAAAAGGTCAGGAGATTAACGCTGTATGATATTATTGAGATCATACACTTTATGCTAAGTCTTTTAGAGATGTTTGATCTTTGATACTGATTTAATCAGTATATTAGTGAATGTAGTTAATGATAACAGTGATATCTGATTTATAAAAATCGAGAAATAGTAAAAAGAAAAGGAGATTTTGTTTTGTACACAAATTATTCCTTAAGTGTTTGAAAAACTAAAAGTATTTTCTTGAGAAGGGGGCTATTGTCAGAATAATTTGTATATTTAATATATTGATAACGTAACACATAAGCACAGATAGTGCTTGACTCCCTTTTCATGCTATCGTTGCTATAATTATTGTTGAATTGCTGTTAATAATAGAATTTGGGTCATTTATGGTTGATTTGGGTTTATTATATGGATGGCTGGGTCCCTGCTTCGCACATTATGTCATATACAAAAGTTAAAAGGGAACCAGATAGTTAATAGAGCAAGTACTCGTTGTAGAACGTTATGTTTAAATTTGGACCAATCAGAAACAAGTTCTAAAAATAGCACGTCTGCTGGGGTATAAATAGGTAGATGGATGACAGAGAGCTCATTCGGTATCCAGCGGCTGAAGAAGTCACATCGAGGATTCAACTAATAATTTATCCCAGTACCTTGAGAAGGAGACTATTGCAGTTACCCTGTCAGGGCGGATAAATTATTAAAAAGAAGACTTTGGAAGTTTTTTAGACTAAAGAAGAGTAGCAGAATTTCGATAAGGTTTCGAGCTATAGGGCCAGCGCATAGGAGTTTTACCTTAAAGGTAATTGAATGCTATAGACCATAGCAAATATAGGCTGAGCATCGGGAAGCTGAGACAGAGACCCAGAGTTTGGTATCTACTGAGATAGTAGGAGGGTTCCAGCTTATAGACGATTCAGCATTATTGGCGAAGTACAGCCAAGGCATCGGGGATATACCTATATGGTAGTTTAATGCTATATATGATAGCATATAGGCGCTGAGCATCCAGGAATCAGGGGATTCATATAGAGTTGAGAGGACAGAGGCCGAGCATCTATGCGATAGGACTCGTATGTTGTTGATTCAAAGACATTGTCTGACGGGAACTTCAACAAAAAGACCAGTCAAGTATAGAGTCTCCAGCCTATAGGAGTTTGAGCTAATTGCAAATTGTTAGTTTGAAACATTTAGTGATTTGCCTGATCCCTGAAATTGTCTAACTCATAATTAAAATCATTTACGAATCATTGGTACACGAATCATTTAGGCAAGGTAGCCAGAGGAAAATTCTATATCTGAGATATTTGGTCTCGCCAGCTTTACGTTTTAACAAAGGACATTCTACATCGTTTGTCAGCTAGTCTAAGACATAGTCACCTTAGCGATTGGACCCAAACCATTGTTCAAGATACTAAAGGCGTAGGCACTTCCCTGGGTCATATAACCAGTATCCTGACATTATTGTATCTTGTATACCTCTCTTAATCTTTCAGATCTTCTATTAGCTGAATTCTACAGTATTACAGGGTAAAATTAAGATGCTGACATAGGGCCTTTTACTTTTAACAAAATCCACCACTAATTTTTTTCATAGCTATTCAAATTTTTTCAACACTGAACTTTCATAAACATTGTTCACCTTCTGCACTGGAAAGACAAAGATTTAGACCAAAATTTAAGAAACTGCCATAGCCTTTTATTACATTCTTTCAGCTTTTTACAAACTGATTCCTAAATCCTCAACCTCTAATTCCAAATTCCCTGACTTTTCCCTGACTTTTGCCCAATCTTCAAATTTCCCTGACCAATTACAAAATTCCCTGCCTTTTCCCTGACCTTGAAAAAAATCTGTTTTTCCCTGACTTTTCCCTGACCATGGGAACCCTGCATTTAGATAAAAAATAAAGGAGGTAATTTGTCATAAATTCAGTCAATATGTATCTTCACTGATTGTCCAAGTCCAGCTGTTGACATAAATGAAATTTCAGATCAGTATCTTCATTAGTTACGGAGATATACCAATTTTAATTTGAAATAAAGGGAGGTAATTTGAAATAAATTCAGTCCATAGTTATCTACTCTGATTGTCTCAGTCCAGCTAATGACAATAATGAAATTTCAAATAAGTCCTATAAGTACTTACTGATATAAATCCTTTTGATTACAATCAGGGGAGGAAATCAGATATAAGATAACTCTGGAACCTACGATTGGATCTGACAGGTTTGTCATGGAATCCAAGATTTATTGTTGTTGAAGATATTTTCAAAGTTTGTATCAAATCAAACAATAAATGAAGTCTCTACATGTATATGGCTGCAAAAGCCAAAATAGCCAATTTTGGACCTATAAGGGGCTATAACTCTGGAACCCATGAAGGAATCTCGCCAGTTCAAGAGAGGAACAAAGATCTTGTGGTGATACAAGTTGTGTGCAAGTTTGGTTAAAATCAAATCATAAATGAAGCTGCTTTTGTGCAGACAAGGTCAAAATAGCTAATTTTGGCCCTTTCAGGGGCCATAACTCTGGAACCCATTATGGGATCTGGCCAGTTCAAGAAAGGAACCGAGATCTTATGGTGACACAAGTTTTGTGCAAGTTTGATTAAATTCAAATCATAAATGAAGCTGCTATTGTGCAGACAGGTCAAAATAGCTAATTCTGGCCCTTTCAGGGGCCATAACTCTGGAACCCATAATGGAATCTGGCCAGAACCAAGATCTTATGATGATACAAGTTGTGTGCAAGTTTGGTTAAAAAAAAATCATAAACTAGAAAATGCTTTTGTAAAAAAGCGCATGTCTCCCCAAATGCAAAGTCCTATAGGCAAGAAGTCAATAGGGGTCAGGAGCGAAAGTCAAAGCGACACTGATGGTTGGCTGCAATAGGGATCATCTACTTGGCATGTCCAGTCATCCCGCTAAATTTCAACACTCTTGGCCTAGTGGTTCTCAAGTCACTGTTCAGGCTCCTGTGACCTTGATCTTTGATCAAGTGACCTCAAAATAAATAGGGGTCATCTACTCTGCATGTCCAATCATCCTATTAAGTTTCAACATTGTAGGTCAAGTGGTTCTCATGTTATTTCCAAAAAATGATTTTACATGAACAGGCCACTGTGACCTAGACCTTTAATTGACTGACTCCAAAATCAATAGGGGTCATCTACTCTGCATGTTCAATCATCCTATGAAGTTTCAACACTCTGGGTCAATTGGTTCTCTAGTTATTGATCGGAACTGGTTATCAATGTTCAGGCCCCTGTGACCTTGACCTTTAATGGAGTGACCCCAAAAACAATAGGGGTCATTTACTCTGTATGAACAATCATCCTATGAAGTTTCAACATTCTGGGTCGAGAGGTTCTCAAGTTATTGATTGGAAATGGTTTTCCATGTTCAGGCCCCTGTGGCCTTGACCTTTAACAGAGTTACCCCAAAATGGTTAGGGGTCATCTACTCTGCATGACCAATCATCCTATGAAGTTTCATCATTCTGGGTCAAGTGGTTCTCAAGTTACTGACCATAAATGGTTTTCATGTTCAGGCCCCTGTGGCCTTGACCTTTTACAGAGTGACCCCAAAATCGTTAGGGGTCATCTACTCTGCATGACCAATCATCCTATTAAGTTTCAACATTCTGGGTCAAGTGGTTCTCAAGTTACTGACCGGAAATGGTTTTCAATATTCAGGCCCCTGTGACCTTGACCTTTAAGGGAGTGACCCCAAAATCAATAGGGGTCATCTACTTTGCATGTACAATCATCCTATGAAGTTTCAACATTCTGGGTGAAGTGGTTCTCCAGTTATTGATCGGAAATGGTTTTCCATGTTCAGGCCCCTGTGACCTTGATCTTCGATGGAGTGACCCCAAAATCAATAGGGGTCATCTACTCTTTATGATCAATCATCCTATGAAGTTTCAACATTCTGGGTCAAGTGGTTCTCCAGTTATTGATCGGAAATGGTTTTCAATGTTCAGGCCCCTGTGACCTTGACCTTTGACGGAGTGACCCCAAAATCAATAGGGGTCATCTACTCTTCATGACCAATCATCCTATGAAGTTTCAACATTCTAGGTCAAGTGGTTCTCTAGTTATTGATCGGAAATGGTTTTCAATGTTCAGGCCCCTGTGACCTTGACCTTTGACAGAGTGACCCCAAAAACAATAGGGGTTGTCTACTCCAGCAGCCCTACAATCCTATAAAGTTTGAAGGTTCTAGGTCAAATGGTTCTCCAGTTATTACTCGGAAATGAAGTGTGACGTACGGACGGACGGACGGATGGACGGACAGGGCAAAAACAATATGTCTCCTGGGGGAGACATAATGAAGCTGCTATTGTGCAGACAAGGTCAAAATAGCTAATTCTGGCCCTTTCAGAGGCCATAACTCTGGAACCCATAATGGAATATGGCCAGTTCAAGAAAGGAACCAAGATCTTATGGTGATACAAGTTGTGTGCAAGTTTGGTAAAAATCAAATCATAAATAAAGCTGCTATTGTGCAGACAAGGTCGAAATAGCTAATTTTGGCCCTTTCAGGGGCCATAACTCTGGAACCCATACCAGGATCTGGCCAGTTCAAGAAAGGAACCGAGATCTTATGGTGATACAAGTTGTGTGCAAGTTTGGTTAAAATAAAATCATAAATAAAACCACTATCGTGCAGACAAGAAATTGTTGACGGAACGACAGACAGACGACGGATGACCACAAAAGCTCACCTTGTCACTATGTGACAGGTGAGCTAATAAAAGAGTACATAATAAATGTATGATACTTTGATCCTGACTAAAGAATTTATTTTGAATGGGATATGCTTACTGTAATAAGCTTAGCTTTTAAAATTAAATGCAGTTAATTGAAATGTGAGCTTGAAGTTTAACTGGAACGAAATATTGTCTTTGAGTGGTTTGGCACCAGGTGTTGCTGTTTAACATGTACATTTGTACATAAAAGAACAGATGTTCTTAAGAGAACACAGGTAAGATATCTTGAACATGGCTGAGGACAAGATTTGTGCAGTCACAACTTAATATATTAATTTTTTTAGGGGGTGGGGGTGCGGGGGAACAGGAGAGGAAACAAAATTTCATATGTTGATTATAAATATTGATGGAAAATTAAAAATGAAAAAAAAAAGGGTAAAAGGCTAAAGTTTGAGGGGGGGGGGGGGGCAGAGGATGCATGATCAGTGGTGGGCATGACTGGGTGGCGGAGTGAGGTGGGGGAATGGTACAACTTGCATGATGTTGATAAATAATCATGGAAGGTTTGTAAAAAATCTAAAATAAGAAATGAAAAAAAAAAAAAAATTTTTTTGGAGGTGGGGGGGGGGGGGGGGGGGGGGGGGGGGGTTGGGGTAGGGGGAGGGAAGTGACCAAGGCAAGTGAGTGGCCAGGTGTGGGTGCGCAACTTCACATGTTTATAATAAATGTTCACAGAAAAGAATGAAAGAAATTTAATGAAATTCTGCCAAATGGTAAATTTGTTATGTACAAATATGTGGATTTTTAGAAAATTAAAGGGCAATAACTCTGAAGTTACAAAAGAAACCCGTTCGAATTGTGTGTGCACAACCACATTATAGTGCTCTAAATTCTGTTAAAGTTTCAAGGTCAAATATATCAAAAGTTATGATGCAGAAATTGCCATATCTATAGATCTATAGTACCCTATATAGTTAACACTGGAAACTTCTAAGGGCCATAACTCTGGCGTTACTTGGGCAATCTGTCTGAAACTTGATGGACCCCATAACCTCATAGTGGTGAACATGTATATGAAGTTTGTTTAAAAAAATTTAAATAGGATTTTTTTTTTTTTTTTTTTGGGGGGGGGGGGGGGGGGGGGGGGGGCAGGGGCAGGGGATAGGGAGGGGTGTGATTAAGGTAAGGGGGTGACCAGGTGTGGGTACACAACTTCACATGTTTACAATAAATTTTCATGGAAAATAATGAAAGAAATTTAATGAAATTCTACCAAATGGTAAGTTTGTTATGTACAAATATGTGGATTTTTATACAATTAAAGGGCAATAACTCTTAATTTACAAATAAATCCGAACAAAATTGTGTGTACATAACCACATTATGGTGATCTAAATTCTGTTTAAGTTTCATAGTTCTAGGTCAAATATATCAAAAATTATGATGCAGAAATTACCATATTTATAGTACCCTATATAGTTAACACTAGAAATTTCTAAGGGGCATAACTCTAATGTTACTTGGGCAATCTGCCTGAAACTTGACAGGCCGCAAGAACTCATAGTGGTGAACATGTATATGAAGTTTTAAATAAATACTCCCAACCATTTCCTAGATATGGCTCCGGACAGACGGACGGACAACGCCAAAACTATATCCCTCCGAATTTCGTCGGGGGATAACAAACTCGGTAGAGGTCCACTAGGCAATGCTTCACACCAAATATCTAAGCTCTAGGGCTTCTGGTTTTTGAGAAGATTTTTAAAGTTTTTCCTTTCGGTTGCCATGGCAACCAGAGTTCTGCATGGAATTCAATTCTTTGAAATTGTTTTAAAGAAGACCACCCAAGGAACATCCCTGTGAAGTTTCATCAAAATTGGCCTGTTGGTTTAGGAGGAGATGTTGCTTAACGGAAAGTGTGGACGGACGCTGGATGGTGAGCGATCACAATACCTCACCCTGAGGCCTTGCAGTTCAAGCCAAGAAGATTTTTAAAGTTTTTTCCTATATAAGTCTATGTCAAACTTGAGACCCACCCCCCCCCCGCACTCCCAGGGCTGGGCCTCTTTTCACCTCAGGGGCAAAATTTGGACAATTTTGGTAGAGGACCACAAGGTAATGCTAAATACCAAATATCAAAGGCCTAGGTCTTGTGGTTTTAGACGAGAAGATTTTAAGTTTTTTCAAATATAAGTCTATGTAAAACTTGTGACCCCCAGGAAGGGGCCTCTTTTAACCCCAGGGGCATAATTTGAACAATCTTCATAGAGGACCATAAGATGATGTCACATGACAAATATCAAGGCTCTATGCCGTCTAATGGAATGAATTTATGTACTGAAAACGATCGCGAGGGATTTTGACAGGTCGTTTAAAACAAAAATCTCTTAATAGAGGTGGTCGCAAGGACGATGTCGACTGTATTTTGATCTTCTCAGATCGTTCAGCATGACTTTTGTGTCGTGTTATTGGTACTGTTTAGTTTATCAGCTTGAACATTTCGGCCTGGGTGGTTCCAATACTGCTTTCACAGCTTTGGGTATTGTATAATCGCCCCTTGGATATGGTGCCTGCTTTTTAATTTTGTCTTTTGGCAGTTCCTGTGATATGCAGGTTCCATAACCTCAGATCCCCTTTCTAAATTCCAGTTTGTTTAGTTCTGCCCATTGTTTTCTCACTTAGGGCAAACCCATTATTTTAACTTGGGTATTAACAAGGTTTTTCTATGACTACACCTAGTGATTAAGACACTGGGAAACTTACTTTTGAACTTTACCTTCTTTCAGATACAGAAACATTCTGACCCAAGGTTACCCTTTTTTAAAACTAATCCTTATTAGAAACAGACAAGGCAGTCTGAAAGACAGCTAAATCCCCCGCCACTGCTATGGATAGTGAAAGGGTAAACCTTTGATTTTAGCTGTGACTTTGACCTTGAACTGACATGGCTGACTCATGAATTCTGTACAACATCTTGATGAGGTGATCATTTGACCCAAGTTTCATGAAAATCCTTCAAGGGGTTTAGGAGATACAGAGCTGAAACCTTTGACCTTCAGTTGTGACCTTGACCTTGAGTTGACATGGCTGACTCATGAGTTCTTGATGAGGTGATCATTTGACCCAAGTTTGATGAAAATCCTTCAAGGGGTTTAGGAGATACAGAGTGGACACAAAATGTAAGGCTCAAACCTTCGACCCTTAGTTGTGACTTTGACCTTGAGCTGGCATGGCTGACTCAGAATTTCTGCACATCGTTTTGATGAGGTAATCATTTTATCCAAGTTTTATAAAATTCCTTCAAGGGGTTTAGGAGATATAGAGCGGACACGAAATGGAAGGCTCAAACCTTTGACCCTAAGTTGTGACCTTGACTTTGAGCCGGCATGACTGACTCATGGGTTCTGCATATCGTCTAGATGAGGTGATCATTTGACCCAAGTTTGATAAAATTCCTTCAAGGGGTTTAGGAGATATAGAGCGGACAGAAAATGGCAGGCTCAAACCTTTGACCTTGAGTTGTGACCTTGACCTTGAGCCGACAAGGCTGACCCATGGGTTCTGCACATCGTCTTGATGAGGTGATCATTTGACCCAAGTTTCATGAAAATCCTTCAAGGAGTTTAGAAGAAATAGAGCGGACACAAAATGGAAGGCTCAAAACCTTTGACCCTAAGTTGTGACCTTGACCTTGAGCCGGTGTAACGGTCAGTTTTTTCTCCAGTCAGTTTTTTCCCCGGGGAAAAAACTGACTAGTTAGTTTCTTCCCCGGGGGAAAGAATTGACTAGTCAGTTTTTTCCCCGGGGAAGAAACTGACTGGTCAGTTTTTTCCCCCCCCCTAGTCAATTTTTTCCCCCCAATCGCAACTGGTTACTCTTGATCATTCTTATGGGGGGAAAAAACTAACTAGTCAATTCTTTCCCCCCTCATCAAATTTCCTGGCTAGTCAGTTATTTCCCCTGTTAGTGAATTGGAACTGGTTATTCTTTTAACTAGCCTGTTTTTTTCATTTCCGATAGTCGGTTTTCATTTAAATTGCATATAAAATAAGAAATACATGTATGTTTCATATTTTGTGTAAATTAAAGAAATGTTTTTAAATGAACTTATTTTAATTTCTGTTGTATTTTTAATTTGCCTTTTTCCTCTTTCAATTTCTTCTAAGGTAAGGAAATTACTGCTGGTCAGTTCTTTTCCAACGTAGCCAGTACTTGACCAGTAAGGTGGGGGAAGTAAATTGACCAGTCAGTTCTTTTCCCTCTACGGAGCCTGTACTTGCTCTGTTAGGTGGGGGAAGATTACTGGCTTGGGGGGAAAGAACTGACCAGTCAGTTTCTTCTCCCCACACCACAGGTCAAGTACTATCTATATATAGGGGGGAAAAAACTGACTAGTCAATTTCTTCCCCCACCTGACAGGTCAAGTACTGGCTGGGGGGAAAGAACTGACTAGTCAATTTCATCCCCCCTGACAGGTCAAGTATATGCTAGGCGGAAAAGAACTGACCAGTCAATTTCTTCCCCCACCTGATAGGTCAAGTACTGGCTTGGGGGGAAAGAACTGACTAGTCAATTTCTTCCTCCACTGACAGTTCAAGTATAATGCTAGGGGGGAAGAACTGACCGGTCATTTTTTTCCCCCACCTGATTGGTCAAGTATATGCAAGGGGGGAAAGAACTGACTGGTCAATTTCTTCCCCCACCTGATAGGTCAAGTATATGCAAGGGGGGAAGAACTGACCAGTCAATTTCTTCTCCCCACCCGAAAGGTCAAGTACTGGCTAGGGGGGGAAAGAACTGACCAGCCAATTTCTTCCCCCACCTGACAGGTCAAGTACTGGCTTGGGGGGAAAGAATTGACTGGTCAATTTCTTCTCCCCACCCGACAGGTCAAGTACTGGCAAGGGGGGAAAGAACTGACCGGTCAATTTCTTCCCCCACCCGAAAAGTCAAGTACTGGCTTAGGGGGGGAAAGAACTGACCAGTCAGTTTCTTCTCCCCACACCACAGGTCAAGTACTATCTATATATAGGGGGGAAAAAACTGACTAGTCAATTTCTTCCCCACCTGACAGGTCAAGTACTGGCTAGGGGGGAAAGAACTGACTAGTCAATTTCTTCCCCCTCCTGACAGGTCAAGTATATGCTAGGGGGGAAAGAACTGACCAGTCAATTTCTTCCCAACCTGATAGGTCAAGTATATGTAGGGGGAATCAACTGAGTGGTCAATTTCTTCTCCCATTCAACAGGTCAAGTACTGACATGGGGGGAAAGAACTGACAGGCCAATTTCTTCCCCCACCTGACAGGTCAAGTACTGGCTTGGGGGGAAAGAACTGATTGGTCAATTTCTTCCCCCACCTGACAGTTCAAGTATAATGCTAGAGGGGAAGAACTGACCGGTCAATTTTTTCCCCCACCTGATAGGTCAAGTATATGCAAGGGGGGAAAGAACTGACTGGTCAATTTCTTCCCCCACCTGATAGGTCAAGTATATGCTAGGAGAGAAAGAACTGACTAGTCAATTTCTTCTCCCCACCCGAAAATTCAAGTACTTGCTAGGGGGGGGGGGGGGGGGGGTAAATCTGACCGGTCAATTTTTTCTCCCACCTGATAGCTCAAGTAGATACTAGGGGGGAAAGAACTGACTAGTCAGTTTCTTCCCCCACCTGACAGGTCAAGTATGCTAGGAGGGAAAGAACTGACAGGTCAATTTTTTCTCCCCTACCGAAAGGTCAAGTACTGGCTAGAGGGAAAAGAAACTGACCGGCCAATTTCTTCCCCCACCTGACAGGTCAAGTACTGGCTTGGGGGGAAAGAACTGACTGGTCAGTTTTTTCCCCCACCTGATAGGTCAAGTATATGCAAGGGGGAAAGAACTGACCAGTCAATTTCTTCCCTGCAACTGACAGATATTAAATAGTAATGGCAATCAAACAGAAGTTTAAAAATTTGATTTGACAAAAAAAAACATTGATTAAAGTTACAAAAAAAGAAACATATAGGTTTATTCAAATGAAAAACAATACCCGTTTCATCTGAAATTTAAATGGAACATGAATAGACACTTGTATCCCAAATAACAATACCGAAAGAATCCAGTACTTGAAGGGAAAACTTGACTAGGGGGAAAGAACTGACTAGTCAGTTTTTTCCCTGGGGAAAAATCTGACTAACTAGTCAGTTTCTTTCCCTATCAGAAAACTTATTCCAAGGGGGGAAAAAACTGACTAGGGGGGGAAGAAACTGACTAGTCAGTTTTTTCCCCGGGGGGAAAGAATTGACTAGTCAGTTTTTTCCCCGGGGAAAGAACTGACTGGGGGAAAAACTGGGCTGTTACACCGGCATGGCTGACTCATGGGTTCTGCATATCGTCTTGATGAGGTGATCATTTGACCCAAGTTTTATAAAATTCCTTCAAGGGGTTGATGAGATATAGAGCGGACAGAAAATGGCAGGCTCAAACCTTTGACCTTGAGTTGTGACCTTGACCTTGAACCGACAAGGCTGACTCATGGGTTCTGCACATCGTCTTGATGAGGTGATCATTTGACCCAAGTTTCATGAAAATCGTTCAAGGGGTTTAGGAGATATGGACCGGACACGATTTTGTTATGGACGGAAGGACGGAAAGACGGAAGGACGGACGGACACAGACCATTCCTATAATCCCTCCGCCACGGCGGGGGATTAAACAACATTCTGATAGATCAAGCAGAAAATGTACTCTCAAGAGTGTTAAGAAGGATTTTCTATGATTTGACCTAGTGACCAAGTATTTGACCTTATGTAATAACCGAGTTTCGAATCTGACCTAGATTTTATAGAAACAAACATTGTGGCATATGTTTTTGAAGATCAAAGGTTGTTTTGGGAATAAGGGGACTATATTTTAAAAGATATTTAGTTTCCAGATATACACAAGTCATGTATGAAAGAACAGTGCAAAGGTTTGTTGGTTCTTTTATTTTAAACAAGAGGGCCAAGAGTGCCCTAGGTCGCTCACCTGAGAAACACACCATAACAGTGTAAACATGTTTGACCTAGTGATTTCATGGAAACAAATATTCTGGCCAATTTTCATTAGGACTGGACCAACAAGAGTGCCAGAATGTCACAATATACGCCCGTTACAGCAAATCTCTTTACACTAGCACCTGTATTTGCAAATGGAATTTTAATTTTGTGGTAGTAATTATTGTAATTCTTTTGTTTTTCTAAATCCACATAAAAACTCCTTACCAGGTAGAGATACCTTAAAATACACCTAAAATTTGAAAGTAGCATCTATGTTGTACCACAGAAAAGTGGTCTTGGTTTTTCCCTACGGTCAATTACAAGAGATCACAGAGTGATCTTGGCGCCCACCATTGAGCCACTTTTGAATGTTCCAAATTTCAAGACTAGCTCAAGGTCAAAATCAAAGTCAAATTTTATTTCTGTACACAACACTTTGCATGTGGTCCAAATTTGAAAGCTGTAGCTTGAGAAATGTAAAAGTAGGTCACTAGATCAATTTCAAGGTCAAAGTTCATTTCAGTATACAAAACTATGCATGTGCTTCAAATTTGGAGGCTGTAGCTTGAGAAATGTGAAAAAAGGTACTAGGTCAAAATCAATGTCAAATTTCAATTCAGAACACAAAAATATGCTTGTGGTCCAAATTTGAAGCCTGTAGCTTCAGAAATGTAAAAGTAGGTCACTAGGTCAATCTCAAGACCAAAGTTCATTTTGGTACACAAAACTACGCATGTGGTCCAAATTTGAAGGCTGTAGCTTGGGAAATGTGAAAATAGGTCACTAGGTCAAAATCAAGGTCAAATTTCATTTTGGAACACAAAACTATACATGTGGTCCAAATTTGAAGGCTGTATCTACAGAAATGTGAAAGTAGGTCACTAGGTCAAAATCAAGGTCAAATTTCATTTCAGAACACAAAACTATGCATGTGGTCAAAATTTGAAGCCTGTATCTTCAAAAATGTGAAAGTAGGTCACTAGGTCAATGTCAAGGTCAAAGATTTTTTCAGTGCACAAAACTATGCACGTGGTCCAAATTTGAAGGCTGTAGCTACAGAAATGTGAAAGTAGGTTACTAGGTCAAAATCAAGGTCAAATTTCATTTCAGAACACAAAACTATGCATGTGGTCAAAATTTGAAGCCTGTATCTTCAAAAATGTGAAAGTAGGTCACTAGGTCAATGTCAAGGTCAAAGATTTTTTTTGGTGCACAAAATTATGCATGTGGTCCAAATTCGAAGGCTGTAGCTACAGAAATGTGAAAGTAGGTCACTAGGTCAAAATCAAGGTCAAATTTCATTTCAGAACACAAAACTATGCATGTGGTCCAACTTTGAAGCATGTATCTTCAAAAATATGGAAGTAGGTCACTAGGTCAATGTCAAGGTCAAAGTTTTTTTCGGTGCACAAAACTATGCATGTGGTCCAAATTTGAAGGCTGTAGCTACAGAAATGTGAAAGTAGGTCACTAGGTCAAAATCAAGGTCAACTCATGTCAAGGTTCATCTTGCCACTCAAAATACATATACTATACATGTGGTCCAAATTTGAATGTTGTAGGTTATTGACAAGAAGATTTTAAAAGCTTTTCCCTATATAAGTCTATATGAACCATGTGACCCCCGGGGCGGGCCATATTTGACCCTAGGGGGATAATTTGAACAAACTTGGTAGAGAACCATTAGATGATAATGTAGCATCATCTATCAAAGCCCTAGGCTTTGTGGTTTGGACAAGAAGATTTTCAAAGTTTTTCCCTATATAAGTCTATGTAAACCATGTGACCCCCAGGGCGGGGCCATATTTGACCCTAGGGAAATACTTTGAACAATCTTAGTAGAAGACCACTAGATGATGTGACATACAAAATATCAAAGCCCTAGGCCCTGTGGTTTTGGACAAGAGGTTTTCAAAGTTTTTCCCTATATAAACCATGTGACCCCCGGGGTGGGGCCATATTTGACCCCAGGGAAATAATTTGAATCATCTTGGTAGAGGACCACTTGATGATGCTACATACCAAATATAGAAGCCCTAGGCTCTGTGGTTTTGGACAAGAAGATTTTCAAAGTGTTTCCCTATATAAATCTATGTAAATTATAAATATAAACAAAGGGCCATAACTCACTCAAAAATTGTTGAACCAGTCTGATTTTCAAGGGGACACAACTAGGGTACCAATACATCATTCTGACAAAGTTTGTTCAAAATCCCCTCAGTAGTTTCTGAGAAGATGCGATAATGAGAAATTGTTAACAGACGGAAGGACGATGTACCACGGACGCAGAGTGATTTGAATAGCCCACCATCTGATGATGGTTGGCTAATAAAAAAGTTACATCATAAGTTATTTATAGTAACAACTAAGGGAAGTTAATCTTAAAAAAAAAAAAAAAAAAAAAAAAAGCTGTCTCCATAGGATGACACATGCCCCCGATGGCACTTTGAATGAATAGTTATGGCAGATGTTAGAGTTTAGGACCTTTGACCTACGGACCTGGGTCTTGCGCGCGACATGTCGTCTTACTATGGTACACATTCATGCCCAATAATTTTAAAATCCATGCATGAATGACAAAGATATGGACCGGACACGCCCATCAATGCACTATCATGAAATATGACCTTTAACGTCTAAGTGTGACCTTAACCTTTGAGCTACGGACCTGGGTCTTGCGCGTGACACGTCGTCTTACTGTGGTACACATTCATGCCAAGTTATTTGAAAATCCATCCATCGATGACAAAGATATGGACCGGACACGAATGTACTATCATGAAAAATGACCTTTAACGTCTAAGTGTGACTTTGACCTTTGAGCTACGGACCTGGGTCTTGCGCGTGACATGTCGTCTTACTGTGGTACACATTCATGCCAAGTTATTTGAAAATCTATCCATCGATGACAAAGATATGGACCGGACACGAATGCACTATCATGAAAAATGACCTTTAACGTCTAAGTGTGACCTTGACCTTTGACCTACGGACCTGGGTCTTGTGCGCAACACGTCGTCTTACTGTGGTACACATTCATGCCATGTTATTTGAAAATCCATCCATCGATGACAAAGATATGGACCGGACACGAAAATTGCGGACAGACCGACAGACTGACAGACCGTTAAAAAACTATATGCCCCCCACCCCCCAAAAATTGCAAGTCCACACAAAAATCCTTACAAGGTAGAGATAGGTCAAAAAACACATCAGAGCTGGATGTAACATGCATGTTGTACTACAGAAAAGTGGTCTCGATTTTTCCCTACGACTAGTAATGAAAAAGTTACAATATAAGCTATTTATAGTAACAACAAAGGGAAGTAATTCTAAAAAAGGGACCTGCGCATGACACTTCGTCTCATGATGGTGTACAATTGTGCCAAGTTACATCAAAATCCCTCCATGCATGAAGAAGAAATGCTTCGGACAAAGTCATTCCTGTATCTGACCTTTGGCCTCTAAGTGTGACCTTGACCTTAGACCTAGGGACCTGGTTCTTGTGCATGACACTCCGTCTCATGATGGTGAACAACTGTGCCAAGTTAAATCAAAATCCCTCCATGCATGAGGAAGATATGCTCCGGACAAAGTCATTCTTGAATTTGACATTTGATCTCTAAGTGTGACCTTGACCTTAGACCTAGGGACCTGGTTCTTGCGCACGACACTCCGTCTCATGATGGTGAACAACTGTGCCAAACTTCATCAAAATCCCTCCATGCATGAAGAAGATATGCTCCGGACAAAGTCATTCTTGAATTTGACTTTTGACCTCAGTGTGACCTTGACCTTAGACCAAGGGACCTGGTTCTTGCGCATGACACTCCGTCTCATGATGGTGAACAACTGTGCCAAGTTTCATCAAAATCCCTCTATGCATGAAGAAGATATGCTCCGGACAGTCTGTGGACGCCACCCGCCCACCAGGGGCGTTCCCATAATACATCCCGTTTTTCAAACGGGCTTATAAAAATGTGGTCCCTTCAGTTTAAACAAGTATTTTCTTTGATATGACCTAGTGACATAGTTTTTAATGCCAGATGACCCACATTCAAATCTGTTCTAGATTTCATCAAGGCAATCATTCTGACCAAATTTCATGAAGATCAACTGAATAATACAGCCTCTATCGCATACACAAGGTTTTTCTTTGATTTGACCTAGTGACCTACTTTTTAACCCCAGATGATCCATATTCAAACTTTATCTAGATTTCATCAAGGCAATCATTCTTACCAGATTTTATGAAGATCAATTGAAAAATACAGCTTTTAACGCATACACAAAGTTTTTCTTTGATTTGACCTAGTGACCTACTTTTGACTCATATTCGAACTTGACCTAGATTTCATCAAGGCAATCATTCTGACCAAATTTCATGAAGATCAATTGAACAAGAGCTGTCACTATTGGTGACAAATGCCCCCGAAGTAGGCCCAAGAATGCCACAGTTGTATGCGCAAAAAATCACATATCATTTTGTGACCTTGGCCTAAGAGGCCTCGGTCATAAGTGTGACACATCTTCTCAATATGGTTAACATTTGTGTTAAATTATTTTCAAATCCCTTGATAAATGGCAGAGTTATGGACCAGACAAGAAACACCATTGACTTCTAAGTGTAACCTTGACCTTGGAGCTAGGGGTCTGGGTCCTGCACATTACACCGCATCTCATTATAGGGAACATTTATGCCAAGTAATTTCAAAATCCCTTCATCAATGGCAGAGTTATGAACCGGACAAGAAACAGACCATATTAACCTTTGACCCCTAAGTGTGACCTTGACCTTGGAGCTAGGGGTCTGGGTCCTGCACAAGACACCTCACCTCATTATAGGGAACATTTATGCCAAGTAATTTCAAAATCCCTTCATCAATGGCAGTTATGGACTGGACAAGAAACAGACCATGTTAACCTTTGACCTCTAGGTGTGACCTAGACCTTGGAGCTAGGGGTCTGGGTCTTGCGCATAACACGTCAT
Organism: Mercenaria mercenaria; assembly: GCF_021730395.1. NCBI lineage: Eukaryota > Metazoa > Mollusca > Bivalvia > Venerida > Veneridae > Mercenaria > Mercenaria mercenaria. The sequence goes on along the minus strand of NW_026461301.1, from coordinate 7,279 downwards.
CTCATTATGGTAAACATTTATACCAAGTTGTTTCAAAATCCCTTCATGGATGGCAGAGTTATGGACCGGACACGAAACAGACCATGTTAACCTTTGACCTCTAAGTGTGACCTTGACCTTACAGCTAGGGGTCTGGGTCTTGTGCATGACACGTCGCCTCATTATGGTGAACATTTATGCCAAGCTATTTCAAAATCCCTTTATGGATGGAAGAGTTACAGCCCGGACAAGAATTTACCGGACGCACGGACTCACGCATGCACGAATGGACAATGTGATTTTAATATGCCCACCTTCGGGGGCATGAAAATACAGCCTCTATCGCATACACAAGGTTTTTCTTTGATTTGACCTAGTGACCTAGTTTTTGACCCCAGATGACCCATTTTCGATCTTGGCCTAGATTTCATCAAGGCAATAATTCTGACTAAATTTCATGAAGATCAATTGAAAAATACAGCCTGTATCGCATACAAAATGTGTTTCTTTGATTTGACCTAGTGACCTTGTTTTTGATCCCAGATGACCCATATTCGAACTTGACCTAGATTTCATCAAGGCAATCATTCTGACTAAATTTCATGAAGATAATTGAAAAATACAGCCTCTAGGTCAGAGACCTTCAATTCAAGAAAGTACAGGGAACTTACTGGGAATGAGGTAAGTGTATACCTGGGAATAAGGTAACGTCTGTGAGTTCTGATTGGTCAGTCATGTAAACAAACCCAGGAAGTGATTATTTTTTCAAAATTGATATTTTTCACTGCATTTACAGTATTTTATTTTACATTATGACAATATTTGCTACATTTTATGTGTATTGAAAAAAAGTTCTATCAAACGAATATCTCCCGCCATATCAATGATGTAAACAGGAGGTCATCTCATTCACACGAAAATTACTTAAATAAAGTATCAGTATTCATGTTTTTCGTCCGATATTTTGTTAGAACTAAGATAGTTCTTGAAAAACTAGTGATTAGATATACATGTATCGATGTATGGAAGGCCGTACACTCCATAATGTTACAATGTAAGTCCATGGGAAAACAATTGGTGGTCTCTAACCTCTATCGCATACACAAGGTTTTTCTTTGATTTGACCTAGTGACCTAGTTTTTGACCCCAGATGACCCATATTCGAACTCGACCTAGATTTCATCAAGGCATTCTGACCAAATTTCATGAAGATCAATTGAAAAATACAGCCTCCATCGCATACACAAGGTTCTTCATTGATTTGACCTAGTGACCTAGTTTTTGATCCAAGATGACCCATTTTCGAACTTGGCCTAGATTTCATCAAGGTTATCATTCTGACCAAATTTCATGAAGATCAGTTGAAAAATACAGCCTCTATCGCATACACAAGCTAAATGTTGACAGACGACAGACGCTGGACATCGAGCGATCACAATAACTCACCTAAGCATTAAAATAAAGTAGAACTAAAACTGTGTCCACAGGACATGGATGCTCCACTGGCACCAGAACAAAAAGAAAATGAAACTGTACATGTTATACCCTACCCCTAGGTATACTACAAGAACCATGTCATGAACGGGAAAGTATACTAACCCATTTCCATTGCGCATTTCGTACCTAAAACGTACAGTTCGGTAAATGTGTACTATGGATAGTGAAAAAGTAGTAATTTATCTTCCACTGTGTACCAATCACATTTCTTCAATATTTATTATCTTACAGAAACAATGCATAGTTTATAATTTTTTCAACGTTGCCAAAAAAAAACTTGGTTGAACTTCCCTGGTGAAGTTCCGGTTGAAGTTTCGGTCTAGATTACAAAACTATTCTGAATGGTTGATGTGAAAATGTAAGTCAGTTGTTGTTTAACTATATGTGGATGCTAAAATGTATATATGCAGCATAAATGTGCAATATAGATATATACCAATGTATAACTACAAATTCAAAATCATTTCTAGAATGAATTTCATCATTTCGAATTCTATTGTAAAACTGTGAATATTTTGCACTCTGATTTTGCTTGTTTGCATTTCACCTAACATGTGCACACTGCTGTGACCTCTAGACCGGATGTTCATTATAGAAGTTCACGCAAAGTTTTCCATAACGTTGATGAAAACATCACATATGTGGAGTATCTCTGCAATATGAAACAAGAGTGCCAGAATGTCACAATATACGCCCGTCACAGCAAATTTCTTTACTCCAGCTGCTGTATTTTGCAAATGAATTTTAATTTTGTGGTTGTTTAGTAATCATTGTAAGTCTTTTGTTTTCCTAAGTCCACAAAAAAAATTCCTAACCAGGTAGAGAGACCTTAAAATACACCTAAAATTTGAAAGTAACATCTATGTTGTACCACAGAAAAATGGTCTTGGTTTTTCCCTATGGTCAATTATAAACAAGAGGGCCATGAAGGCCCTGTATCGCTCACCTGACCTATTGACCTAAAGATCATCAAGATTAACATTCTGACCAAGTTTCATTGAGATATGGTCATAAATGTGGCCTCTAAAGTGTTAACTAGCTATTCCTTTGATCTGACCCCGTGACCTAGTTTTGACTCGACATGACCCAGATTCGAACTTGACCTAAAGATCATCAAGTTTAACATTCTGACTAAGTTTCATGAAGATACAGTCATAAATGTGGCCTCTACAGTGTTAACAAGCTTTTCCTTTGATATGATCTAGTGACCTAGTTTTTGACCCCACCTGACCCAGATTTTAACTTGACCTAAAGATCATCAAGATTAACATTCTGACCAAGTTTCATTAAGATATGGTCATAAATGTGGCCTCTAAAATGTTAACTAGCTTTTCCTTTGATTTGACCTGGTGACCTAGTTTTTGACCCGACATGACCCAGATTTGAACTTGACCTAAAGATCATCAAGTTTAACATTCTGACTAAGTTTCATGAAGATACAGTCACAAATATGGCCTCTAGAGTGTTAACAAGCTTTTCCTTTGATTTGACCTGGTGACCTTGTTTTTTTACCCCACTTAACCCAGATTTGAACTTGAGCTATAGATCATCAAGATTAACATTTTGACCAAGTTTCATTAAGATATGGTCATAAATGTGGCCTCTACAGTGTAAACTAATTTTTCCTTTGATTTGACCTGGTGACCTAGTTTTTGATCTTACATGACCCAGATTCAAACTGAACCTTAAGATCATCAAAATTAACATTCTGACGAAGTTTCATGAAGATACAGTCATAAATGCGGCCTCTACAGTGTTAACAAGCTTTTCCTTTGATTTGACCTTGTGACCTAGTTTTTGACCCCAGATGACCAAATATTGAACTCGACCAATACTTTATTGAGGATAATACTCTGATCAAGTTTCATAAAGATTGGACAAAAATTGTAACCTCTAGAGTGTTAACAAGCTTTTCCTTTGATTTGACCTGGCGACCTAATTTTTGACCCCAGATTACCCAATATCGAACTCGTCCTAGATTTTATTAAGGGTAACATTCTGACCAAGTTTCATTAAGATTGGGCCAAAAATGTGACCTCTAGAGTGTTAACAAGCTTTTCCTTTGATTTGACCTGGTGACCTAGTTTTTCACCTCAGATGACCCAATATCGAACTCGTCCAAGATTTTATTGAGGGTAACATTTTGACCAAGTTTCATTAAGATTGGGCCAAAATTGTGACCTCTAGAGTGTTAACAAGCTTTTCCTTTGATTTGACCTGGTGACCTAGTTTTTGATCCCAGATGACCCAATATCGAACTCGTCCAAGATTTTATTGAGGGTAACATTCTGACCAAGTTTCATTAAGATTGGGCCAAAAATGTGACCTCTAGAGTGTTAACAGTCAAATTGTTGATGACGGACGGATGGACGACGGACACAGGGCGATCACTAAAGCTCACCTTTGAGCACTTCGTGCTCAGGTGAGCTAAAAAGTTACAATATAAGTTATTTATAGTAACAACTAAGGGAAGTTAATCTATAAAAAAAAAAAAAAAAAAAAAGTCCAAAAAATTTTTTTAAGTCCACACAAAAATCTTTACCAGTAGAGATTGGTCAAAATACACCTCAAAATTGGATGTAGCATGCATGTTGTACTACAGAAAAGTGGTTTCGATTTTTCCCTACGACTAGTAATGAAGAAGTTACAATATAAGCTATTTATAGTAACAACAAAGGGAAGTAATTCTAAAGAAAGGAACTGTGCATGACACTTCCTCTCATGATGGTGTATAATTGTGTCAAGTTACATCAAAATCCCTCCATGCATGAAGAAGAAATGCTTCGGACGAAGTCATTCTTGTATCTGACCTTTGGCCTCTAAGTGTGACCTTGACCTTAGACCCAGGGACCTGGTTTTTGCGCATGACACTTCATCTCGTGGTGGTGAACATTTGTGTCAAGTTATATCAAAATCCCTCCATGCATGAAGAAGAAATGCTCCGGACAAAGTTTTCATTCTTGTATCATTTGACCTCTAAGTGTGACCTTGACCTTAGACCTAGGGACCTGGTTCTTGCGCATGACACTCCGCCTCATAGTGGTGAACATTTGTGACAAGTTTAATCAAAATCCCTCTATGCATGATGAAGAAATGCTCCGGACAAAGTTTTCATTCTTGTATCCTTTGACCTCTAAGTGTGACCTTGACCTGGTTCTTGCGCATGACACTCCGTCTCATGATGGTGAACAACTTTGCCAAGTTTCATCAAAATCCCTCCATGCATGTAGAAGATATGCTCCGGACAAAGATATTCTTGAATTTGACCTTTAACCTCTAAGTATGACCTTGACCTTAGACCTAGGGACCTGGTTTTTGTGCATGACACTCCGTCTCATGATGGTGAACAACTGTGCCAAGTTTCATCAAAATCCCTCCATGCATGTAGAAGATATGCTCCGGACAAGGTCTGTTGGAGCCGCCCGCGGCCCATACCCGCCCCGCCTCCCCGCCCCTCGGCCCCTCCGCCCGCCAGGCGTTCCCATAATACGTCCCGTTTTTTCAAACAGGGGTATAATATTGAGACAATGTGATTGGTGCAGGATGGAAGATAAATTTCCACTTATTCAATATGCTTGGTACCCATTCACCGAACTGCGCGTTTAAGGTTAGAATTGGTTACTGCACTTTCCTTTTCATGACCATGGCTCTTATAGCATACCTAGGGGTAGGGTATAACATGTACACAGGCATTTTCTTTCTGGTCTGGTGCCAGTTGGATGCCCCCACATAATGTGCCATCCTCTACATAGCAAAGTTTTTAGTACAGATCATCTTTACATGAAGGAAGTTTGATTAAACATTTAAAGCTAAAATTATGCATCTGAATCATTTCCTTCAAAAAGTGTATAAAGGAATTGAACAAATTTCTTCATTATGACCTACATGTATTTTGTGAAATTAAGGGCCGTAATTGTGCTGTAATTGTAGAAACAAGAGATCACAGAGTGATCTTGGCGCCCACCAATGTACCATTTTCGAGTGTTCCAAATTTAAAGACTTAATGACTAGCTCAAGGTCAAATTTCATTTCCGTACACAACACCGTGCATGTGGTCCAAATTCGAAAGCTGTAGTTTGAGAAATGTGAAAGTAGGTCACTAGATTAATTTCACGAACAAAGTTCTTTGTACACAAAACTATGCATGTACATCAAGTTCGAAGGCTGTAGTTTGAGAAATCTGAAAGTAGGTCACTAGGTCAATCTTAAGGTCAAAGTTTATTTCGGTACACAAAACTACAGTACAGCTAGCGCGGAACCTTCATTTGAACACCCATCGCCGCAATTCCAATTCGCGTGTTCGTTTTTACTGTCCGCCGCGACGGGTGTCATATCGGATATTTCGGGTGTTCAGGAATGGTCATTGCTGGAGGCAGCGAACGCCGCGCGTTGCGATGGACGGACGGGATGGTCCGTGGTGGTCGGCCGCGAGGAAACCTGGTGTTCATTCAATACTTTTTGAAAGAATTATTCATCTCATAATTTATAAATATAAATGCTTAAATTGTCTATGCATATACAAACTAATTATTTAGAATGTATACCTCGTCCGTATACTCGTAATCAGTCGCGATGTTATGATATGTAATAGTAATTATCACATTGTTTTGTATTTTCTGTATAATCTAAATAGAGTTGCATATTCTTTGTTTTGTTCTAACAGTTTTATTTCTATTTTCAGGTCACTGCAAGCGTATAAATCTTTGATCCTATTGTTCATTTCTAAATCGATTGTTGAGTTAATTTTATGCTATTCGCACCTCATCTAACAAATACCTTACAAATTATGTTTTACTAACAGCTGTTTCTTACTCTGTTTTATTTATTATGGTACCTAATACGCTCTTTTGTTTTGCTTGTTTGTCATTTTTCAGTTGTTTAGAAATTATTGGTAAGTTTCTTTACACTGTTCTATGATTGCTACTCATCAAATAATTATTGTTATTTGTTCGTAATATGTTTAATAATATAATTACTATCATATTTGTTGACAATTTATTTATTGACAATCTGTGATAAGATGAATATATTTAATAGTATTTCAAAACTTTTTACTCGAGTCATTGATTTATTATTTTCATTACTTATTAGATGAATATTTAATACACACTTTTATGATATATGAGACTTATGTACATACCTTTCGTTTTCGGAATTCCGCATATTGTTGTAATATTTACATGTACTTTTTCTATCAACAATAGAAACAGTTGCATTTTTTCTAATTACAGGTAAACGTAAGCGAGCGGCGAATTTGGTGTTGAGAAGAAGACGAATATGAATTTTTTTGTTCAAATACAAATAGACATAGTCTCGTTATTTTACACCCTCTTGCTCATTTATTAACTAAACAGTCATAAATGCCATATGGTGATCGAAAAAAGACTCTCTTTATGTGGTCTCAGTGTGGTTTGTTTTTCTCTGGACCTTCGGGTTGCTGGAGTCATCTCTGTTGTGTTTTTTTTTCTCTGATCTTTCGGGATGCTCGAGTCGATCCACTTGTCTATACATACTGTACTGTGAAGTGAAGTTCCGTCATATGGTAGGTTTTGATGGGGTGGTGATGGTTGGTGGAGGATGCTGCACATTTCATTACCCCTCGAGTTTTTATTAGTTTACATGTTAGAGTTCATGTACTTAAAAGGTTTTATTTTTGCTATGGTTCTACTTTGCAAATGCGGGCTCTGAATCTGCTTTTTGTGCTCTGTGCTTCCAAGAAATCTACTCATACCTATTATCTTTATTAACTATTACAAAACCTGTCATTTAATAACATTTAACATAGTAGTTACACTGTAAGAAG
>NW_026461300.1:0-4617 GCF_021730395.1 Mercenaria mercenaria | reverse complement strand
TTTACTATGTTTAATAGCGAAAACGATGAGTTTGTCCTTTTTAAAACGTAGAGTGGTGGGGACAAATATCTCATTAAAAATTTTTTCCTCTGGCTCCCTTGCCAAAAGATTCGTGTCCCCAATGATTCGAAAATGATTTCTTTTATGAGTAGAAATTTCAGGGATAGGCAAACATAATTTTTTCAAATAAAATTTTAATTAAAAATGATTGCTAAAACCCCCTATGGCTGGGCTCTATACTTGATAGTCTTTTTGTTAAATTTCCCCCGTCAGACAAGTCTTTGAATCAAAAACATACGAGCCCTATCGATAGTTCGCCTCTGTTTTCAATTAAAAATTGGATCCTGGTGTCGGTATATGACAATTAGCATTCAACTACCATTGGGTTTACCCCATCCCTTTGGGTGTACTTCCCAATAATGCTAAAACCGTCAAAAGCTAAAATTCCTATATCCAGAGTTTCCCAAAAACTTGGCTTGTCTCAGCTTCCGATGCTCGCCAAAGTACGTCATGTTTAAATTACTTTAGGAAAAATTTAGGCGCGGGCCCCAAAAAGTCAAAACCTTATCAAATTTCTATCTTTTTAGTCTCGAATTCCCAAAAGTCTTTTTTTTTATATTTATCCCCCCTAAAGGGTAACGAAAAATTTTCCCCTTCTAAGGTCGGGATAAATTTTTGTTGCCTCGTGTGTTTTTTTAAACCGCTGGCCCAAATGGTCTTGTCACCCTTTTATTTTTATCCCCCAAGCGTGCTATTTTTAGAATTTTTTTGAGGGGTCAAATTTTAAACTAACGTTTTAAACGAGATTTTTGTAAAATTTTGGGTTTCCCCTTTTAACTTTTTATATAATTTGTGGATGTGGGATCCGCTTTATATAATAAACCCCAAATAAACCAAAATCCCCAAATTCATTATTAACAGCATTAAACAATAAAATAGCAATGATAGCATAAAAGGGGTAAAGTACTATCTGTTTATTTTTCGTTTATAATATATTAAATAAAAATTATTTCTGACTAAGGAAATGCCTTTTAAGTTCAAATTTAATTTTAAAACCAAAAGGTGCCAAACCATCGAAGACAATATTTCGTTCCAGTTAAACTTCAAGTTCATATTTCAATTAACTGCATTTAATTTTAAAAGCTAAGCTTATTACAGTAAGCATATCCCATTCAAAATAAATTCTTTAGTCAGGATCAAAGTATCATACATTTATTATATACTCTTTAATTAAACATTTGTTTTCTGTTAAATTGATTTTGACTAATGAAATTATTTGCTTCTTATTAACATCCTTTCACTTTTTGCTGGATATATCTTTTTGCCATTCCTCACCACAAACCCTTTTGGCAGGGGATACCAATTCATCGAATTTGCTTGTTTATTTTGCAGGTACAGCTGTTGTCAAGAAACGTATACTTTTGTACTTTGTTATATTTATTTTCGTTCCAATCTAGTGTTTTTATACTAACAATACCTAACAGTTATATTGTTTAGCACTTAACGGTTTATCTTTGTTATGAATTTGGCATAAAATTAAAAGATTATAATAGAGGTAAGTTGCTAGGTTTCTTTTTCTAATGAATTTATTTGCATTAACGACTAAAAGTTATTTTACAATTAAAAAACGTTCTGTTTTGTAACGAATTTTTATTGCTTTTTATTGCCAGTAACAACGTTCTGTTTGGTTCGAAAACGTCTGCATGATAGTTTTTAAAAGTGCATAACTTTTCCAAGTGAATCTGAACAGAAACAGTGTACATAGGTTCTCTTTGAATGTTTTTTACAACTAAAGGTCCAGTGCTTAAGGTTCAATGATCAATAATTATTTTAATATATTTGTGTGACTTACAAGCTGATAAAATTTCAGTAATTTATTTTATTACGGAATTAATGTAAAATGCTATGTTTGGTGAAAAGTATAGTGGTCTTCGAAAGTATTGAGCACACATTCTGAATGTTTTTTTTTTTGTCTATTTCAGGCCAAGACTATGCAAGATTAGTGTCTTATTAGTTTTCCTGCAATATTTTGCAGAAGAAGTTTTTAACATTTTTTAGCTCACCTGTCACAAAGTGACAAGGTGAGCTTTTGTGATCGCGCGGTGTCCGTCGTCCGTCCGTCAGTCTGTCCGTCCGTCCGTGCGTCCGTAAACTTTTGCTTGTGACCACTCTAGAGGTCACATTTTTCATGGGATCTTTATGAAAGTTGGTCAGAATGTTCAGCTTGATGATATCTAGGTCAAGTTCCAAACTGGGTCACGTGCTGTCAAAAACTAGGTCAGTAGGTCTAAAAATAGAAAAACCTTGTGACCTCTCTAGAGGCCATATATTTCATAAGATCTTCATGAAAATTGGTCAGAATGTTCACCTTGATGATATCTAGGTCAAGTTCGAAACTGGGTTACGTGCCCTCAAAAACTAGGTCAGTAGGTCTAAAAATAGAAAAACCTTGTGACCTCTCTAGAGGCCATATATTTCACAAGATCTTCATGAAAATTGGTCAGAACGTTCACCTTGATGATATCTAGGTCAAGTTCGAAAGTGGGTCACGTGCCATCAAAAACTAGGTCAGTAGGTCTAAAAATAGAAAAACCTTGTGACCTCTCTAGAGGCCATATATTTCACAAGATCTTCATGAAAATTGGTCAGAACGTTCACCTTGATGATATCTAGGTCAAGTTCGAATCTGGGTCACGTGCGGTCAAAAACTAGGTCAGTAGGTCTAAAAATAGAAAAACCTTGTGACCTCTCTAGAGGCCATATATTTCATGAGATCTTCATGAAAATTGGTCAGAATGTTCATCTTAATGATATCTAGGTCAAGTTCGAAAGTGGGTCACGTGCCGTCAAAAACTAGGTCAGTAGGTCAAATAATAGAAAAACCTTGTGACCTCTCTAGAGGCCATATTTTTCATGGGATCTGTATGAAAGTTGGTCTGAATGTTCATCTTGATGATATCTAGGTCAAGTTTGAAAGTGGGTCACGTGCCTTCAAAAAGTAGGTCAGTAGATCAAATAATGAAAAAACGTGACCTCTCTAGAGGCCATATTTTTCATGGGATCTGTATGAAAGTTGGTCTGAATGTTTATCTTGATGATATATAGGCCAAGTTTGAAACTGGGTCAACTGCGATCAAAAACTAGGTCAGTAGGTCTTAAAATAGAAAAACCTTGTGACCTCTCTAGAGGCCATACCCTTGAATGGATCTTCATGAAAATTGGTCAGAATGTTCACCTTGATGATATCTAGGTCAAGTTTGAAACTGGGTCACGTGCTTTAAAAAAGTAGGTCAGTAGGTCAAATAATAAAAAAACCTTGTGACCTCTCTAGAGGCCATACTTTTCATGGGATCTGTATGAAAGTTGGTCTGAATGTTCATCTTGATGATATCTAGGTCAAGTTTGAAACTGGGTCAACTGCGGTCAAAAAACTAGGTCAGTAGGTCTAAAATTATTAAAATCTTTTGACCTCTCTAGAGGCCATATTTTTCAATGGATCTTCATGAAAATTGATCTGAATGTTCACCTTGATGATATCTAGGTCAGTTTCGAAACTGGGTCACGTGCGGTCAAAAACTAGGCCAGTAGGTATTAAAATAGAAAAACCTTGTGACCTCTCTAGAGGCCATATTTTTCATGAGATTTTCATCAAAAATACTGAGAATGTTCACCTTGATGATATCTAGATAAAGTTCAAAACAGGGTCACGTACCTTCAAAAACTAGGTCAATAGGTCAAATAATAGAAAAACCTTGTGACCTCTCTAGAGACCATATGTTTCAATGGATCTTCATGAAAATTGGTCAGAATTTTTATCTTGATAATATCTAGGTCAAGTTCAAAACTGGGTCACATGAGCTCAAAAACTAGGTCACTATGTCAAATAATAGAAAAAACGACGTCATACTCAAAACTGGGTCATGTGGGAAGAGGTGAGCGATTCAGGACCATCATGGTCCTCTTGTCTTTTAATACACATTTACCTAACGTGATCCCGTCATTGTTCTGTCCTTGCCATATTTGGCACATTTTTATTACACAGTTTAGTACTACAAGTATGTGGGCCTCTGACGAACTGGGAGATGAGACACAAATGACGAACTGAGAAAAAAACGGAGACATCTGGACACAGAATTAATTTTATTACCATTAAAATTATGAGCTATTTATGGCAAGGCCAGAACAAGTAATGACCGACGGAACGACAACTGGATGCACCACGACTAGTAACAGCGCCGACAGGACATAATTGCGTCGAAAAAGCATAACGTCGAAGATACATTATTACGTTGGAGATATATAGCATCAGAGACAAATAACGTCGGATACATATAACGTCAGAGATAAGTGACGTCAAAGATATACAACTATGATTTAGAAATATTGCCTAATGCAGCTACATATACTACTAGCTTGTACCGGTCTTCCTTTGAAATTTTTGATGCTTACGTGACATCCAAAAGACTTCTCATTCAGATTGATATTTATGTTTCATCAAGTAGCAAAGGTCATTTGTAATGATATGAATGTATGAATATTAATTATCATAAATTTATTAGTATCGTTTGTTTTTTGTGTTTTGTTTTTATATAATGGATATTTTACAGATGTTTGAAT
>NW_026461299.1:0-4244 GCF_021730395.1 Mercenaria mercenaria | reverse complement strand
TTTGAAAACAATATAGTAAAAGATGCTAAATACACGCACGTACGTACGCACGCACGTACGCACGCACGATGTACTGGAAACGCCAACAACTGAAACAGTGAATATTTGAATAGAAAACAAGATTGCCAAAATGTCACAATATACGCCCGTCACAACACTAGCACCTGTATTTGCAAATGGAATTTTAATTTTATGGTTGTTTAGTTATTATTGTAATTCTTTTGTTTTTCTAAATCCACATAAATACTCCTTACCAGGTAGAGATACCTTAAAATACACCTAAAATTTGAAAGTAACATATATGTTGTACAGAAAAGTGGTCTTGGTTTTTCCCTACGGTCAATTATAAAACAGTTACAATATAATTTTATTGAAAGTAACAACTAAGGGAAGTTAATCTTTAAAAAAAATCACAAAAAAAGTTGTAAGTCCACACCAGGTAGAGATAGGTCAAAATACACCTCAAAATTGGATGTCTCGACTTTTTCCTATGACTAGTAATGAAAAAGTGAAAAAGTAAAATATAAGCTATTTATAGTAACAACAAAGGTAAGTAATTCTAAAGAAGGGACCTGCGCATGACACTTCGTCTCATGATGGTGTACAATTGTGCCAAGTTACATCAAAATCCCTCCATACATGAAGAAGAAATGCTTCGGACAAAGTCATTCTTGCATCTGACCTTTTGCCTCTAAGTGTGACCTTGATCTTAGACCTAGGGACCTGGTTCTTGCGCTTGACACTCAGTCTCATGGTGGTGAACATTTGTGCCAAGTTATACAAAATCCCTCTTTGCATGAAGAAGAAATGCTCCGGACAAAGTTTTCATTCTTGTATCCTTTGACCTCTAATTGTGACCTTGACCTTAGAGCTAGGGACCTGGTTCTTGTGCATGACACTCCCTCTCATGATGGTGAACAACTGTGTCAAGTTACATCAAAATCCCTCCATGCATGAATAAGATATGTTCCGGACAAAGTCATTCTTGAATTTGACCTTTGATCTCTAAGTGTGACCTTGACCTTAGACCTAGAGGCCTGGTTCTTGCGCATGACACTCCCTCTCATGATAGTGAACCATTGTGCCAAGTTACATCAAAATCCCTCCATGCATGAAGAAGAAGTGCTCCGGACAAAGTTTTCATTCTTGTATCCTTTGACCTCTAAGTGTGACATTGACCTTAGACCTAGAGGCCTGGTTCTTGCGCATGACACTCCCTCTCATGATGGTGAACAATTGTGCCAAGTTACATCAAAATCCCTCCATGCATGAAGAAGATATGCGCCGGACAAAGTCATTCTTGAATTTGACCTTTGACCTCTAAGTGTGACCTCGACCTTAGACTTAGGGACCTGGTTCTTGCGCATTGCACTCAGTCTCATGATGGTGAACAACTGTGCCAAGTTTCATCAAAATCCTTCTAACGCACGAAGAAGATATGCTCCGGACAATGTCTGTAGACGCCGCCCGCTCGCCCGCCAGGGGCGTTCCCATAATACGTCCCGTTTTTCAAACGGACGTATAAAAAGGATATATAACAGGTATTTTATTTATCTGCTATTTTCTTCCGGCAAGAGGTTCACAAGACCATTGGAAAATATTTGTGCACAATAATGATGTTGCAAGATTTGTATCTATTTATCATACACTTGAAATGTGATATTAAATTAATTTTAAACGTGATATTGCAAAATGTAATTTAGAGAAATCATACGTGAAGTCTTAGGAAAACTTACATTGTCATCAGTGTAAGGCGGACAATGTTTACTCAAGTACGGTGTCAGTAGTATTAAGTATAAAATCTCCGATAAGGTAATATGGTCACATTTCAACTTTTTGAGTGTTGTTCAAACATTCAGTTTATATATTACTTTGCATTATGTAATACCCGATATGAATGGAATATGCCTAAAAATAACAAAAAAAAGAAAAAACTTGTGGCAATTGCAACTGAAAAATCTGAGCTCTGCACAATAGATGTTCCACTCCGTAAGTGTGCTGCGTGAGATATTTCCAAGTTATACCAGTTTAGGTAAATTTTTAAAACAGTCCCTGACAAGAGCTATGTACCGTACAATTTATTTATTTGTTTATTCATTTATTTATTCATTGAGTCCTTGACAGGAGCTTTGTACCATACAATTTATATCATTATTTATTTATTAAGTTTATTTATTTATTAAGTTTATTGAATTAGTTTATTAACATAGTGTATTTATTTATTTATTTACTCACCTGCAATGCGATATACGCTTTAGATTCATCGACGTTAAATGCGATGTATTCTGGTTCAATATCATTAGAAAATGTGTTGTTGTCTTCCTTATAGATCCAACGGACACCTGTCTTCTCTAATTCGGTGTATCTATCACAATACATGATAAAATATAGTAATAATTTATCCCAATGAATGATTTGTCGTTGAATGTCATTGTTAAAAGATCAGATGCGAAATAATTTGTCAAGTTATTACCAGTTTCAGTCTTTTTATAGGACGATTAATCGGTGCATGTTAGAATGGATGTTTTAATTATTGCCCCTGAAGTTAAATTAAATATCAAAAATTGTAAAAATCAGAGTCGTGATACTATAAAAGCAAAAGTTTAACCGAAATTTGAACTTAAACAGAAAAGGAATGAAGCAGTTAAATGCCATGAGGCTCAAATGTTTCTGTTTTATTAACTCGTCCTTAGTAAGGGAATACGAGTAGATATAAGGCAATCAATGAAGACAAAAGAATAACTGATAGTGTTTTTCCAATGCACGCACCTTGTATTAAATTTTTCGAAGTCTACAAATTTGTAACTATATGTTCCGTATGGTGTGTCGGCAAATGTAATGATACCGATTCCGCCGGGCTTATCCACTAGTTTCTCATTGACGGTGTCAATATAAGGCTCCGCTTCAACTGCAACAATAACTTTACTGCAGTCTTGAACAGGATGTATCATATCAGGCAGGTCACCGACTGCAAATCAAGTATAATTGCATCAAAATTTGCAAAACACGAAATATAACGTGTACTTCATTTTATTTAGTTGTTCTCGGAGCCAAAGCTGGAGCACACTTCAGTTATGAATAAAAAGGATGTTAATGTGTCAAACTTATTTTGCACAAATGTTATGTACATTTTGCATAAATGCTGTAATGTATATGTGTCATCGATTTTGTCATGTATATTTGCAAAAATGTTGTAAATGTATATTTTGCAAAAATGTTGTAAATATATATTTTGCAAAAATGTTGTAAATGTATATTTTGCAAAAATGTTGTAAATGTATATTTTGCATAAATGTTGTGACATGTACTACTGTGTCACTTGCAACCTTTAAAAGTAAGCAATTCTTACTAACTGTGTTTTAGATCATAACTCAGCAAAAACAATGAAATGATTATTTCACACAATTATGGCATTAATACTGCACCCACTGTCTGCAAAAACGAACCTGAAAGTTTAGAACATATGAGTTTGTAAGGGTGATAAGTAGTCGTGAAAACTATTACCAATGATATGACTGATTAAATCTAATGTGCCTGAAGACCTGTTGAATCCTTTGAAAACATCAACAAAGCCATCTTCCCTAGACGTTAAGTTGTCAAAAGCAACAAACACGTGGCCTCCGCACACTTCAACATCCGTGACATCCACATTATCGTATGACTTGTTAAATAACACATTTGGATTCTTCGGGTTGCTGATGTCAATGACATGAACGTTTGTGTGACCTGTAAATGAAAAAAAAAAATGTTTATATATTCAACGTAACCTGGCTTGTTTCGACAATAATTATCTAATGTTTGAGTGCTATATGGATCAAAGTGATTCAGCCAAAGAGGGACAATTCTTTGAGAAACGATCTCACTTGGAAAGCTGTTCGACTTTAATTTAAAAACGACGCCAGTTATGAAAACTGTTTAGTAACAAGATAAACTTCGTTCAGGAATCAATTAATGTTGAATACACCAACACCAAAGACATTTTTTAAATATCAAAAAAGTTACTATGAAAAACTGTATAAAAATAACATACATGTAGATGAAACACCTATTATAAATACTATTGGAGATAATCCCAGAAAATTATGTTTTCTAGATTCTGCAAAACTGGAAGGACAGCTTGAAATTGAGGAATTAAGTGGTGCCTTAAAAAATATGAAAAACGATAAAAGCCCCGGGTTGGATGGATTTACTGTAGAGTTTTTCAAGTTCTTTTGGAAAGATGTTGCATACTTTGTTCTGAGATC
>NW_026461298.1:0-2352 GCF_021730395.1 Mercenaria mercenaria | reverse complement strand
GAATCACTGACCACTCACCCATTAAGAAGCCATCCAGCTGGCTTACGGAAGGTCGGTGGTTCTACCCAGGTGCCCGCTCATGATGATATAATGCATGGAGGTACACCTTAGGTCTTCCTCCACCACCAAAGCTGGAATGTCGCCATATGACCTTAAATTGTTTCAGTGCGAGGTTAAACCCAACAAAAATAAAAACAAAATATTGTAAAGGTTGTTGAAATAGAATGTTTACTAACCTGTGGCAGTGGATATCTGTGTAACTGGCAATGTAGTTATGTCTGAATACCCAGCAGTTGTATTTATTGTTTCGTTTGCTGTAAGGAATAACTTAATATATTTACTTCTCTTGAAATGTATATAAGATACTGAATGAGAGTTGAGAAAGTAGTATTTTACATTATAGCGTATAAAATTCCATCGTGTATATATTATTATATCCCATTTCAAAGAAAATGTATAGAAGTGGAATTTTGTCCATTTGTCATTGCAAAGAAATGTAAAGAAATTAAAAATTACGGTTAAATTATAATACAAACGGCTAAATGTCTGTTTTATAGTCAAGGTTTTCAGAAGATAACCGTCTCTGTTAATTCTCTTATTTGACTGACCAATGTAAAAAGTCATTTTAATCGTTGTTTTTGACTTGTTTGTTTCTGCTCATTTCCTCTGCCGGTTTTGTGTCCTAACAACTGTTTCAGACGGATGTCAGAGATACTTTTTTATTTATTCATGATCACAATTTTCTGTCAGTTATTTCGTGATTTGACACAGTTATATTTTATGTGTTGCTACATCTTCTGAACCTTTGTAATCAGGAAGTCTATTTGAGCCGCGCCATGAGAAAACCAACATAGTGGCTTTACGACCAGCATGGATCCAGACCAGCCTGAGCGGTCAGGATCCATGCTGTTCGCTAACGGTTTCTCTAATTACAATAGGCTTTGAGAGCGAACAGCATGGATCCTGACCGAGTGCGCGGATGCGCAGGCTGGTCTGGATCCATGTTGGTCGCAAACGCACTGTTGGTTTTCGCATGGTGTGGCTCATTTAATCTTTAGTTATAATTTAATTTATAAGGTTTATAGCTTTGTATTTATTTATAGAGTTCCGTAAAGCAAGAGCTAGAGTCGTGAGAATTGTTGTTGCACATTTCACTTCTTCTCGTGAACAGACTCAGTCAAAACAAGTCTGCTATTATTCTGTTTTGTGCATTCTATGCTGCTAAAAGATCTTCTTTTAGATTTTATTATGTATAAATAGCTGAACAGCTGCTTTCAAAAGATCCATAGCTATTCATTGCGATATAAGCGTGTACTGCCAATCGTGTTTTCTTCTAAGATGGACAAAATCTCACTTCAAAATTATAACAAATCAAGTCATTATTCATGTTCAAATAATATACTCCTCAGTACCTTCGTCACAGTTGATACCAGTCCATCCATCTGTGCAGTCACAGAGGTAGGAGCCGCCTGTATTTATGCACGCTCCAGAATGGTTACAAGGTTTCCTCAAACATTCGTTTATATCATCAGAACAGTTGGCACCTTGCCATCCGGCCGGACACATGCATGTGAATGAACCGTTTGTATTTATACACACTTCATAACTGTTGCACGGGGTTTTCATGCATTCATCTACATCAGTGGTACAGTTAACCCCTTCCCAGCCGCCTTCACATAAACAACGCAATCCTCTTCCTCGTTTTGTGCAAACTTGGTTTTCTCCACACATAGTGCTTATAGAATATACAGATATATAAATAAATGATAGTATATAAATATTACATTAGCGTGAGGGTGATATGAAGAACGTTCGCCTCGAGATATGTTAATATCGACCGAGGCAGTATTTTATTATACCAAAAACCATTTACCGGTCAGTCAACATAATGAGTTAAATGATTTATTGAAAAAATCTGATTAAAAGTAGATCAATAACACCTAATAGAATAATGACAGTAGGAGTCTTTACTAGAGAGCACTCCTAAATTGTGGCGAATTTTATGTAACACACTTTTCATGCAATATGACAGGTTAAGCCGAGACGTTTACATATCCATAAACCTATATTTAATTTATGCGCGTATTTCAGCGTTGCGTCAGTGCCGAAACCCACAGCAGTTACATACGAAACAACGGCGAAAACTAAACGAAACATGTAAAACCCCAGTCACACATACGGCGCGGATAACTACATCTAGCCACGGATAGAAACGTAGTAATCCGTATCGATCCGTACCTGAGCCGTACCTCAAAGTAGTAATCCGTATCAATCCGTACCAACACTTGGTCAAAACGTATTCTAGACTTATCTCAAACTTTTTTTTGAACATGCACAAAAGTTTGAGCGATC
>NW_026461297.1:0-72188 GCF_021730395.1 Mercenaria mercenaria | reverse complement strand
ACTGAAACTACACGCTTGGCCCTGTCGGCACACCGATAACCACCGCAATCTAATCTCCGTCATGTTTTTCTGTTTATAATATAATTCAAAAGTCATTCAGCACATCGTGGCTCATCTTGAAACTGTTGATATCAATTGCTTGTAACAGAGAATTATTCTGTAATGTTTTCAACATTTCACGGCTCCAAGAACCATCAGACGATCTAACAGTGAGACATTTCGTTGACTTGTTTAACAATACAGGAAGTAGCGCGTTTTCATCGTAACCACAGTAGTATATTTTATTGATGTTGAACGGATCAACTAGATCACAACAATCAATAATTTCACGTAAACTACGACCATCCCATGTGTTGATATTTATTGACGCCATGTTGCTTTTATTGTCCACTGAGAGCTGCGTTAAATGGTTAAAGTATTTTTCTTCTTTACAATCTTCGCTAAAGAAAAAATCTTGGCAGCAAATTTTGAGTTCCTTATCGCTCGTGTTTTCTTTCATACAAGAAATGTACATGTCTTGTATGTCTTTCAGAGGTTTACAGTACCCGACAGTCGTAGTTCTGTATTCGCTCGTTCTCTTATCTTCACTGATTACTGACATGAAATTGCGAGATATTGAAGAAATGATTTCTGCATTTATTCCACTGACGAAAACAAGCACTGTTGACATGTCAAGAATACTTTGTAAACTTTTGCATTCCTTCAGAAAGATTTCTTTGACATTACTTTCATTTTGGCAGCTAATGTACAATGCACAGAAAAATCCCTGTACTGTTTTGTGTGAGAATGAAAACTTGAAAATTTGTTTTGTGAATGTCTTTTCTGTACTTTGTGTTAATAGTCCCGAGGCAAGACTTAGTTTCAAATTCTCTGGTGTTAGGCGTTTCTCTGTCATTGACTGGTTAAACACAAGAGTGCTCTCCTTTGTTTCACTGAATAACGTTTCAAATGCTAATTGTCCTAAAGCCTTCAGAAGTATGTAATGTTTCTTAGAATGTTCATGTTCACTGAAGCATTGTGGGATATCACTCTGGGATTGTTCGCCCGACTGTTGCATGTCCGGATGTTTTTCAAACGTTCGTTTAAGAAGCAGTTCAACAATTTGACAGCATAACTCATATTTACATGTTCCTTGCTCTATTGCTTCTCACTTTTTCCTGTAGATCCATGAAATCTTCCTCAAGTTCTGAAATAATAAAAAAAAAACATCGTTTCATTTTCTAGAAGAGCACATAAAGAGCCAGTGCACATATTTTTTTTTACAGTTTTCATTATGCTTGACAAAATAAAGTCGTCGCTTATTTTTGTCTAACACATTTACGTTTACATTTATAAGTAAACGGAGAAAATTAGATCTTGCAGGGTATTTTTTACCAATACTAAGATAAGCTTGTTAAAGCCTCAAGTGTCTGTGCCACAGGCCGCTTACTTCTTGCCACCAGATCACTTGGACGCCAACCTCAGCGCCAATTTCAGCAAGATATAGCTGTATGTTTTATTTTTGTTGTATGCATAAGTTTGCATCAATGATATTTTAATGGAAATGTGATAGCCTGAATCTCGGCGTGTACTCATAGTACTAAGCAGTTAAGGGGCAGGTAATCCAGACTAAAAACGATATTTTATCAATTCAAAGTAAAGGACCAGTTTACTAAGACAAATATGATGTGATCCTTAAAATAATATGTAAACATCCGGGTATGTTTTTCTACAATAAAGAATTTGATTAAATTCTTTTCTTAAATCTGAAAATACAAAAAAAATGTATGTATCCTAAGAAATGTCGGCAAATAGAATAGATGCATTAGAGTGCTTAGTTTTTTGCTAGACTGATTTGAACAACTTGGAACTCCAGCCAGTTTTCTTAGAAACAGTTTTCGCAAATAGAAAATCTTCTACAGTGTAAACTTTTAAAACTATTAATCAATAGATTTATATTTGTTTTATACTGTCAAATAAAATGAATCTGTCCATTTGCTTATTTTTAAGGAGCCGCACAGTTCAAGCAGATTGGATAGAATTGATGAATGTGTAATCAGTTTATATTATTTCTACAGTAAAAAGAAAATTTATAATTGTACACGGGATGAAATTTACACATAGGCTGGTTTTCCCTTTTTCATCCGATAGATGACGTCAAGCCATGTAATAAATCTATGTTGCACTTCAAAATGGTAGCAACGCATTTTGGTAATCACTACAGTTTAGTAGTACTAAAATTCGGCCGAGTTTTGGTAGTCACTACCAAAATGCGTTACACTCAACGCAATTCGGTAGTTAACTAAAATGAAGTACAAATGCGTTGGACACATCCAACGCAAAACAGTATCAATAATAATTTCATGACTTCCAAGAGAATATTTGTGACGAATGGAAAGTATTATTTCAAAGAGAGTCGTGATGGGACTGAGTCGGTCATCCGACTTAGACCTTTAGACCTTGAAAATATACCCGCCCTATATTTTGTCAAGCAGCACCATTAGAACACACCGGTGAGAGAGGTCAAAGCAACTCTGACATACATCGAGAGATATTGAATGAACTTGGCACACAAATGTTCACCACAATTTTTTGATGAGTCGTTCGCATGACCCTGGGACAGGTTTCACAAACATCCATAAGTAAGTATAAACATTCAGGAGATTCATGAGAAAAGATCACATAAGACGGGCTGTATAATACCTCAAGGTAGACATGTAACCTTCATCCACCAAAAATCTTTAGAATATTCAATGTTATTTAATAGAGATATAATGCAAATCAGCATACTGACCAAGTTTGGTGGTTATTGGATAAGAACTACACAAGTTAAAGAGCGGGCGCAGTAAATACTTGTAGCTTTAAGCAACTAAAGGAGCGTAACTCTAGAAGTACTTGGCCGATCCGGCTGATTATTGAACTTGCCTGAGTAGTTAACATTTTGACCAAGTTTGGTGAGCATTAGAAAAAAATGCTCAAATGAGGGAGTGAATAATTTTTGGAGACGCCCGCCCGCCATCCGCAGGTGTTCTCAGAATACGTCATAAACAAATGAAGAAAAAGAAGCCAAATTATGCGATAAATATTAAGAGAAAAGCATTCGCATTTATATGTAGATAAATGATAAGATACATGACATTGTATACCTTATTGGGGAGGAAGCTTCATTTCTGGGTAAGTGATATATCCTTTAATCATCTAAACACACAGAACTCACCATTTCCATGTGCTGTCCGGGGAGGACCCCAAAATACCACTAGAATGTTCATGTATACACCAAAATAAAAATATAAATCTAACGACGGAAGAATTTATTTTTCGGAAAACAAATAATATATTATCTAAGACCCATAAAGCACGCACAGAAGTCACTATTTATGTTTATGTGGGATGTTTTAAAAATATCTAGATGGAGGACCAACGTGCCATCCTCACATTTATACTTACAGAATTCAACATTTTCGTACTTTAAAAATCTCGGTGGAAACATCCCTTCGTCAACAATAGCACATTTAAAGGTGGTCAATCACATTTAATGACATTTTTTACTTTTTGTATATTCTGGTAGAGAATTATTAAAGGAACAAAAAGACCGATTACATAGAGTTAGATTACTAATTGAAAAATGTATATTTTATTAAATTTTATAAATTTTTGTAATTATTTCCCCTTTAATATGAAAGTATATAAAAAGCTGAGTATTTCTTTTTATTTCGATACAATGTCTAGTTTTACATTTGCATTTGATAGACATATCAACTATTGAACAATTGAACCAAAATGCAAGTTTTTAAAGCTGTGTGTAGCTTCTGAATTCATTTTTTCCCAAACTATCTTGGTTGCGCAACCAAGATAGGCAAAGGGAGGTAATAATAATTTTTCAAACTTGCGTTTCTAATGAATTCCATCTAAATAACATAATTTTTAATGCAAATAATTTACAAAATATATTACAATATTCCCAATATTTATGCATTTCCTTAGGCAAAGTATGTTTACAAATTTATACTTTTGATAAAATAACTCTAAACTTGGTTGGGCAACCAGGATAGGAAAAAAGAAATTTTAAAAATACCTCCAGTGAAAATCTAATTTGTATTAAGTGTTAAGTGAACATAAAGGGTGTAAATGATCAGATGCTAAAGTTTCGAACAAATCCGTTACATGGCCAAAATCTGATTATCCACCTTTAACACATCATATGTAAGCTTGCAACGTATTATGTCACTACCAAACCTCAGCTGTATTTTGGCAGTGACTACCAAAATGCGTTGCTATCATTTTGAAGTTATTTTAAGTCGTATCTTTCGCAAATCATATTCTTCAAACCGTGAGGAGTGTGAGTGGCAAAATAAGGAGCTTGCACTGAATCACATTTCTCACACGTTTTTTGTCCGAATTTGTTAAAGATCATACATAAACACTGATTTGACTTCGAAAATCATGAACAAATGGGATGACTAAACAAAAATTATGAATTGAAGTCGTGAAGGATCGCAGGTGATTGCTTGCTCAAGCGAAATCAAATCAGATCTACATATTCGTAACCAAATGATTTTTTATATCAAATTTCCCAACTGCTAGTGTTTGAAATTATTTTTTGTCCAATGACATTTCAGTATTTTTTCAAATTATCGGGAAATTCCTAATAAACACTGACCTATACTAGAACTGTCGGACGCATGATTTACCTTCCGCATTTATTAACAGACAGAGTAAATAAAATAAATTTTGTGCTAGATTTGTACCAACTTAGCAGCAGACATTTTAATGACACTGTTCAATCCCAATGCAATGTAGTTTTCCTACGAGAGTTATTTTTTCCCTTTCTTTGTTGCTTCTCCTATAAAATTAACATACCTTTAATCCAAATTTATTGCTTTGAATAACAAAGCCTTTTATAAATGTTTTTACTCTCGATCTTCTGACTGATCACGCCATATCCAGCGTCCCCAATGAAATAAACGTCGGATTTATAAATAGTGACGCTTGACAGGTGTCAAAATCTATGGAAGCATAATACAGACATTAAAAACAGAAATGACTCTTGGAGTTATGCGTACTACGTTGAAAGACTGTCATATGTTTATTATTTTTATATAATTTCACATTTAAAACAAACCACTGTACATTCCTATCTTAACTACGTTGACTTTAAAAACACGTATGGTGAAAGATTTTAGCTTGTCACTTAGTCGTTTCCGTAAACTCGTAGTTGTGCTTGTCTGCAGGATTTTCCCGGGCTTTTTACGGTGCTGATAAATGAAGTTATTTAAAGTGTCGAGTACGATTATCCGAATTTACTACACTGTTAAATGGTTCCATTAAAAAAAAGAAACTTTTGTTTTTAAATATGACTGAGAACCGCCCATGTTTACTAAATACAACAAAAAACAAAACTTTGCAGCTTGATATCTTTCTTTCATAATAAAAAGAAGCGACGCATAAATAAATTTTTAACTATTATGTTAGTTCAATTGTATACTCTACAGGACTATAGAGTTTAAAATGAAATATCTGTTATATTATTTGAGTACTTCTTAAACAATGCATGCTAGTCGGCTAGTTTCAGTAAATCACTGTCTTGCACTTACTGTTTTTATATACTAATTTGCCATTTAAGCATAGTTATTAATAGAATCTTTTATCCAATTTCGTGTTTTCCGCGGGGAGTGAAGACTTATGCTTGGATTCCGTCTTTAGAATTAGATTGTGCTCATAAATCTTTTCGAATTTATTGTACAGTAAGGACAGAAATCGACGACTAATATTTCATATTCAATATGTCTCAATACAAGTGAGAGATCATCAAAAACATTTACAAGAAAAAGAACGTTATTACTGCAACTTTATACCGACTATATAATTTTTCCCCGGCAATTAACCCAGTACACTTCCAGTATATTGATTACCGGATTTGTATAGACACCGTGTCTGGAGGTCCAGTCACCGGACCTTTAGAATCTGGATCTAGATGTCCTGTCACCGGACCTTTTAGAATCCGGGATCTAGATGTCCTGTCACGGAACCTTAATACTCAAGATCTAGAGAGTTCATTACACGACTCTTTAATACTTTTCATAATAATTTCCCATCCACATTAACAGACCCCTAAATTAACTCGCCTATCCTTACCATAAAATTCACAACGATTAAATCTATACTATCGTTACGTTACGAGCAACGTATGGTGTGTATTTATATGCGTATCAGACTTTGACATCACTTTTGTTCATATAATGACCGTGAAATTTGAAATAATGGTGGCATGGCCATTTCAGAAATGGGCGACGTTCAGATAAGTTGCGCACAGAAAGTATAAAAGTTTTAGGTTTGCTCTCTTTGAAATCTCTCGCCGTAAAACCTTCCTGAAAACGATTTTGTCACGTAAGACAAGTGTTCTGCTAACAATTTGCCAAACTTCCCGATTTACAGTTATAGTTTTACAACACGTGAAGGGGTCATACCGCGAATTACGCAATATTACGCAAAATTTTATTCTAATATGGGTACACAATGCTTTTTTTTTTTTGTAGGACACATTCGTACAGATCGCATTTGTAACAGATTTCGTAGTTTATGCGATCGCATTTCGTACAGGTAAATGTGTTACGAACATGTGTATGTCCAAATGGGGGTTGACATGCAGAGAATCGCCTATGTATCATGTGAGTTTTATACTGCAAATGTTCGAATGAGGTTGGTGTCATGCCAGCATTAATTAAATGACTGCCATAACTTTTGCTTTGCTTTGTCCTAGTAACTTCCGCAACTTTGTATTTGCGCACCTCCTATGGAGTAGTAAATATATTGTCCTTTAGATGCACTTTAATCCAATATCAAGAAGAATAAACACTTGTCAGGCCTATTTCACCCCCCCCCCCCCCCACGTCATTTTAAAATCATTTACACCCGATAAAAATTGTTGGTAATATACATAACACACTAGCTAAAATCAATACTTCAACTTCCGGTACTGTCTATAGTCTGTATCAAAGTTTATAATTATAGTAAATTATTGATGCATATGTGTGTCTGTATTATGGGGTTTAAACAAGTGTGGCTGGTGTAAGTAAATGCACTCTAGCAAGCTTGGTGGAGTCTGTTGCATAGGAAACTGACTTGCCCTCTCATATTTATCTTCTCTTTTCTAGTGAGTCTTTATATAGGTTGTGATTGATCTTGAGTACAATCAAGAATATGCTGTAGGTAGTAGGTTGGTTTTTCTATTATTTGCAAAACTGCCTGGCTGAATTTGATTCATAAGATCTTCCATCATTTTGATACCTTTGTTTCGGTTAGCGGTCACTTGGACAGCGAAGTGAGAAACTGTTCTATTGTTCTTCAGTATAACAGAGTTGGCAGGTTACCATTGACATCAGTTTGGTTAATTTTGCACAGTTTGTTTGAAATATATATGTCAGAGACACCTGAATTCCAATAAAGTCAGGAGGAAATTACTGGGAATGGAGGTAAAGTGTTTACTGGGAATAAGGTATCGTCTGTGCTTTTTCTGATTGGTATGTATGTAAAAAACCGCACCCGATCATTTTTTTCAAAATTGACATTTTTCACTGCGAAGTTTTACAATATTTTATTATACATTTTGACCAAAATTTGCAACATTTTTATGTGTATTGAAAAGTTTTATCAAACGAATTTCTCCCGCCATGCCACGATGTAAACTGGGGGTCATCTCATTCACACGAAAATTACTTAAATAAAGTATCACTATTCATGTGTTTTTCGTTCGTTTTTGGTAGAACTAAAGATAGTCTGAAAAATATTATTTAGATATACATGTTCGATGTAGGGAAGGCCGTACACCCATAATGTTATAATTAAGTCTATGGGAAAACAATTGGTGGTCTCTACCCATAAGCACTATAAAAAGTAGCGTCATCGTCGTCGCGGTCAATGACGTCATAAAATTATTTGAGCTCATCATGAGAAAATGGGCCTCCGGGAATCTTCGAGGCTATGCAACCAGTGTGGGCCCAGATCAGCCTACGCATCCGCGCAGTCTGATCATACCCACCCCGTTCGCTGTTTTTTCAAAAAAGGGCTTATTCACCCAGAATATGAAATTTTCTGACCCTAATTCAGAAACATAAATGCACAGGTCAGCCTAAAGACAGACTTCTCGGAAATTCACGAAAATGTCAGAATGCCAAATTTCCGTGACTTGGCTCAATTCTATTATCATTTCTGCATCCAATCCCCACTACCACTATAATATGATTAAAATTTAAGCTACTTCTCTGTTACCTCGATTTGCTGCAATGTAGACCTACATTGCTCAGGTCACATTTCGAACCCGGTGGCGACATACATTTGTAGCTATATTTCGTCGTTCCAGAGCTGTTTCAAGTTGGTTGCGAAACAGGAAGTTGCTATGTCAGGGACAAATTAGTACTCGTTAGCCTAATGTCTATGAGCGCACTAATGTTCTATGAGATTCTAAGAAAATAAAAATATTTTCTAATTACTCTCACCCCACTGAGCCCGCCTGTGAAGTAAAAGGTCTTCTTTTATTTAATCCCGCCGTGAAATAGCGGAGTCTGTGTGTTCGTGCAGTTTAAATAGGTTCTTGTCCTTGGTATAACTTGCCCATGCATTGTCAGAAAAATTTCAAATTATTTGGTACAAATGATCAGCATGGATAGAAGGTGTGTTGCTATCATGATCCTTGTTGCTAAACTCCACGGTCAATGTCACAAATTTTGAACTTAGAATTGTTTTGTTATTTGTTGTAATATATATGTTTTGTGCCCGTATCAAATCGCTTTAGTCAGATTTCCAAATACTTTGGGACAAATAACCACCATTTATTGACATATTACAAACCCATTAATACTGCAAACGTCACAAAAATTTTTGGGAGTCTGTAGAATGGACCAAGATGATGATTATTATACTATTATTACTATTTTTAATATGAAAATGGTGATAAATATGTCAATGATATTAAAATCAGTTACAACAGTATCTATTATGTTAGTGACAACTACAAGCTTTGGAAACAGCACAGAGAGGGCGAAAATAACTCAACAGATAACGACAAGAAATCACAACCCCTGCACAAACGTGAGTCGCCGCGTAACTCAAGATCGAAATGGTTAAAACGCACCGAGATGGAGACACTAAAGTCTTAACCCAACAGGTGGATGAGAGACACAATATCCTGGAAATTCCCAGCTTTGACTAGGAAATCAAAATCAACCCGCATCGCAGGAGTTTCGTAAATCTGCAAAACTATCCACTGCACCACCCATCTACCTTGTACCTGGAGTTATCGAGCTGCTCCTATATAATAGCAAAAAAAGATGAAATTCATAAGAATGCAGACACACTCAGGACAGGCAAAAACTCTCTTCAGAAATATTCTCCAATTAAAGTTCACACTACATGCTTTGAAATGGTACAAATTTTTCATTTGATGTTATCCATAGTCGACCGTGAGTATAATTATCTATTTAATGTTTGAGATAAACAAAACGAAATCGAAAACCCTTCTTGCGCGACCCCGCGGAGGGGCCCACAAATCGGATCAATAGCCAAAGCACTTCGAAAATTTAAACTAGTCACTATAAACGGGTTTTTTTTCTAAGTTTTTTGCAGATAAAAACCATTTCCCAAAAATTAACCTAAACGGAAAAAACACCAACAACAAGAGGGGCCTCAGGCCCACCATCGTCACAGAGAAAAACCCCCTATACAAGAAAAAAAAGTTAGATATTTCCATTTTGGGCCTAACTCAAAAACAAAAGCGTGAAGGGGCCCGAGAGGTCAAGGCTTTGAAAAATAATTTTTAGCAAGTTTGGCAAAATAAAAAAATTGTTTTCTATTCGGGACAATGCTAAAATCAGCAAATTTTTTCAATTTAAGAGCCACAACCCAACACAAATGTTGCATATAGCGGTTTTTGAAAATATTTTTTTGACAAAACTTTCAAAGAAAAATTAAAATTATCTATGGGCTCGTTTTTTTCGAAAAACCCGCCATACACCTTATTTGTCTTGGGGTAAACCCAAGAAATCAATATTATTGATTTTAAAACCTTTTGAACGCGAAAAAGACCACAATTTTTGTTTATTTGTCACTGCATACAACTTAAATCTATAAGATCTTGGGTTTTTTTTTTTAAAAAAAAACCCCATGCACCAAAAACGGATAAGGCCCCTGATTGGCAAAGATGCAAATTCTTAAGTCTGTAACACAATAAAAAAATTTTAAAATATTTCTTTTTACCAAACGATACAAATTTTCAAAAAACAAATAAAAATTTAAAATAGAACGGGCGGACGGTCCGACGACTTTCAAAGGATGGTCACAATAGCAAAACATGTTCCAAAGGCAGATGAAAAACCATTTTTTTTTAATTTTTTTCCGATTGAAAAGACATGTCAAATGTGACAGATGTCACAAACAAAACGGCATCGATCAAACGTCCCCAAAAAATGTTACAATGTGCTTGATTCTGTTACAAATGCATTGTTACGAAAGGGCCACAAAGTTTAAAAACCCCCAAAAATGCCAAGGCCACTTTTGTGGCTCGACTAATTACAAAATTTTTCCAGAGGGCCCCTTTTGTGGCCCCAAACCCGCTCAAAATTTGGGGTCGATGGAACTTATTTTAATTTTTAAACAAAAAAGAAATTTGGTGAAAATGAAAAAAATTTTTATTTTGCACATTTTTTTACGTCATTTCCGCCATGACGTCGAACTACGAGAAATATCGCGCCGCAAATATTCAATACGTTGATAACTGAACTTGTCTATGTAGTTTATCTGATACGTATACCTATAAAAACTGCGTGAAAACGAAATTTTTTTGCACATTGAGCCCTTTGTTTATAGCGATTGCAAGAAATATATGATAATGGTTAACGTATGTAATTTGTATCATATTTATTGTACGAAACAAAAAATTATGTCCTTAAGTTCTGAATGGGGTTTGCGCCAATGTAGACATTTTCGATTGAAATAAGACGGGAAGTTAGTATAAATATGGTGATATAATTACTACCCTACATATTATAACACATTCATGGTGATGGACCGTTTTTAATGCATTTAACTTGTATGCTAATTAGTTATCTCAGTTTTTTAATTCCTGTTTTCTACCCATCTTCGATTACTGACTCCCCTTTCGGGTGCTACTAACAACCCACTGTCAGTGAAGAGAACAATTTTTTTTACCCAAAATATTGTGGTAGTAAAAATTGAGAGTGAGATTGAAAATAGTTAAAAAGTAAGATATAAGAACAGGACAGTAAATACGG
This sequence comes from Mercenaria mercenaria, assembly GCF_021730395.1. Taxonomy (NCBI): domain Eukaryota; kingdom Metazoa; phylum Mollusca; class Bivalvia; order Venerida; family Veneridae; genus Mercenaria; species Mercenaria mercenaria. The sequence continues at coordinate 60,924 of NW_026461297.1, read as the reverse complement.
TAGATAATCCACTTCTACAACAAACTCATGTAGTTGTTTACTGTCTGCTTGAAATATTCAAGCGAAGGAACAGGACAATAGATCCGAGCTTGTTCCATACTACGACAATATTTTGAAAAAGGAACATTTATTATAATTGAAAAGTACGTGGAAGACGTTACATCACCTGACCAATTAAATCAACAGCGTAACAATTTTCAAAACCAGTGAACAAAACAGCTGAAGCGAAGGGCCCCAAAATTATTCAGAACGTTATGCCCAATCCTACGTTTATATGATGCTCATGTTCACAATTTATATGATGAGAAAAAATTGTTTCAAATACAAATAAGTAACAAATTGAATATAAGTTGATTTGACTTAAAATAAGTTTATGTTTTACTACCCTGAACCATTATTTCCACGTTTATGTTTTTTTCAAAGTTCAACCTGTAACCCCTCTAAACAGCGCGTACGGCTCTAAAATATGGGGATGGGTGAGGGGGCAGTGAACATTAAAATAGGTAAAGCATAAGAAATAATGGTTATTAACGACTTCTCATCCCCGAATTCGCTCTTCCTTTAACATTATAAATATCGAACTTCGTAACATCGAAAAGTCGTTGAATAACGGGATGGCAGTTTTTACATGTAGCGAGATAATAATTTGAGTTCGTTCAGTTTCTTTTTAGGTGTTAGTTTGTCGCAATGATTAAAAAAAAAAAGAAAAAAAAAAAAAAAAAAAAAAAAAAAAAAAAAAACAACAACAACAACAAAAAACACACACATATAATACAGAGCAACGATTTTAAATGTATATTGTCCAATAAAAATGAGCTGATGACAGCTAAGTCGATACAAGGTAATTGGCAACAGTTCATTCGTACGCATACCCGGTACTGTTCAAAGTTCCGGCATGGTAGGGAAAACAAATAATATATTATTCAGAAAGTATTTATGTCCGTGATACATGGTACTGATCAATAAGCCTAAGTTGAACATACCTGCTAAAACGAATAGACGAGAACTTAGTGGTTTTAGAAAATGTGTTTTTCCCGGACCATAATCAAAACGTTTTGAAATAAATACATTTTGTAACCCTTTGAAACAAGACACCTTATCTAACAATTTTATAATATATATTTTGACAGTTGTTTTTTATCATTTCCACTATTATGATTATCCACTTAGGTCTTTTAAAATATTTTAACTGATCATACGTCAAGTACTATGATGCCAAAAGGCAATCAAAAAAAAACAGCGTACATCTACAAAAAGATAAAAATTTAAGTGGGAAGTTGTCAGCCGTTCTTTACATGACGAATCAAGGAAAATAACAAAAAAAAAAGAGTAAAACTTAAGTAATTTCCACGCTGCCAGGTTAGTAAAAACCAGAAATACAAGATTGTTACCCAAATATAAAAAATACATGAGTGGTGTGGACCTCAATGAATACGCCCCAGCATCTCCGCTACGGACAGATCAGGATCCTCCGCTGCGGTCTATAGACCTAAGTTGTAGAATGTTTTCCCAGTAATAACTAGCCTTGCTCCCTGCCTGCACGTCTGTTTTCAAAAATAACAGGAAATATTTTATAGAAATTCTAAGACTATTAATTAACCTGATTTTATCTGATGCTCACGATACACCAACTATGAAAACAACCTATTAACTTTTTATCAATGAAAAACATTCGAAGTTGAGAAAAAGGTTATTTGAGCCGTGCATGAGAAAACCAACATTTTTGTGACGAACACATGCATGGATCCAGAACAGACTGCGCATCATGTTGTATCGCTTAAAGCCTATTGGATTGGAGAAACTGTTAGCGAACAGCCATGAAACTTGACTCACTTGCGCATCGCAAAGGGTCCGCAAACCCACTAGTTGGTTTTCCCCATGGGGCATCACATTTGAATCTGCTTCATATATTTACTAAATACGCTACATTTCATATAAACATAATAACAATCATCCATTAAAATAGGACTAAAACACTTTGAAAGAAGTGGTCCGATACGCTTCTTGTGAACATCTGTGAACCAGGCGCAATTTGTTAAACGGGTGAGGAAATGATTGAAAAGAAGGACAACCGGGAGAAGCCACCTTTTACCAGAGGCATTATGTTCGAATGACGGCGCTTAACATGTTCTCGTGCACAGTTTAGAAGAAATAAGCACACTACCGCAGATGCTTGAGGTTATTACTAATTGTCGTACTCAGAAACACACCACACTGTCGCGTCGACTGATAATTACTTGAGCGCAAATCAACAACATCTTTATTCTATTTACTTTCTTAGTCCCTACTATTTCAGAAAAAAAGTAATTTAGGAGACAACTTCCTTAAAGCTTAATTGAGCCAGTAAACACGGACATATTATCACGAACATCACAAATCAAATTTACGTCTTTTATCATAACAGTAATAAGTTTTATTTAACGCGATGTTTTATTACAGTCCCTTATATACTAGTTAGACTAGCTCCAAGACTAAGAAATATCATTTTTATATTTTTATGATTTAAATGAAGTGAACTAGCAGTCTATAATTCTATGTCCCAATATCTTAAATAATCTCATGATGATTTCAACATCACTCCTCGGTGAAAATTTCTAAAATAGACTGGCTTTTGTCTTTATAAATTAAAATTCGTCAAAAAAGGAAAAATGTAGAAATTATATGGTTATCAGTCCAGTGGCTAATCCTAATTACTAGTATGCAATGCGGGTATTTGCATATTTATCATTCACTGTTCCCGTTGTTAGGAAATCCTAGTTAACTTACATATGCAACGTGCAATAGAAAAAATGTATCTATCGTTTTGGTGGGGCCTAAAATAAATGGTTGTAGGCTATTTATAGAATTTACATCTCCAAGTCCTGTTATACTTTGCTTTTGTTTCGAGCTTTGTTAGTATAACAAATTTATGTATTATTGTATTAAATATAATTGCAACATACTGTTTTAAATAAAATGATGTATGCAACAACTCAATACTTAAAGGCCACAACTTACATCTACTTTTGCAAGCGTATTTTTATTAATAGTTTAACGAAGTCAGGCACCGAATACCTTTTCATGCCCCAACGCAGTTTCACAACCGAAATTTATGGTCAATGTTGCGACTGTGTCAATGACCAACCGTTCTATCCTTTATCCAGCATTTCTGGCATAGAATTTATCCTGTTATGTAAAGCAACCGATTGAATGAAATTTGAATAACTATGATTACATATAAAACTGAATTATTGTGTGTAACCCGTTTTACAGCGATGAAGACAACATCACTGGTTATATGCCGAGTACGCTTCCGTTCATCCGTATTACATCCGTTTTTCATATTATCAAATCAAGACGTTTACTAAACACGATGAATGATTCTTGCCTACCTGGCGGGGAAAGTATACATTTGTCTGTGCACGCGCCGGGGATAGATATTCCTGTCTTTCCCTAGGGAAAAATCTTGTCTAAAATAGCATGCACTCAGGTGACGTCACGCAGAACTGGCATTATTGTGACGTCATAAACTATATAAATAATATCAAGAAATATCCAAATTTACTTGTCTCCAAGATCTATTTTGAACGTGATAGACAAGAAAAATGATCTAACATGTCTGCTTGTGTAAGACAGCTGTTTTCCCAACCCACGGGACAGCTTGGATAAAAAACCTCGCTAACGCTCGGTTTTCCATTCCACACTGTCCCTCTGGTAGGGAAAACCTCGTCTTACACAGGCAGGCATGTAAGATCCTTATAATAAACGTATTTAACAAAGTTGTTCGAGATGTGGAATGCAAAAATTCTTATCCCTTTTTAATGTTACGTATGTTTTGGTATATCTTGCGACAATATACATCACTGCTGTCAAGTAAAATTCCACATGTTTCAAATATAGTTGTAAATTTATCTCTCTGATTGTATGAAGGGGAGCTCAGTACTGGTATTGTCAAGGAAGCGGAGTCGGAAGTGTTCAAGATAAGCTTAACCATTCATCTCCCAATCGAGCTATAATAAAATATAGTATGAACTAACACTGACACCATATGTTTTTTGAATTTTGAATTATGAAAGCAAGCCACCTTGTATTTAAAAAAGAAATTATAAAAGGTTCAGTAAACTGCGCCGCTAACAGCGAGACCTGATAACATTGAGTATCAAAAGAACGTAGCCTCTTATTCTCTATTTATCATGAAACTCAAACAAACTGCTAGAAAACATATGACTTCTCGTATTTCGTAAAAAATGTCTTCTGAAGCAAAAAAAAAAAATTTTATATTTTACGGATTTGAATTAATCCGCCCTGAAACTCTGAAAGAAACAATACGGCAGACCATATTGGAATTCTCCTCCGACAATGTTTTGACTTTCAGATATTCTTATAAAAAAATAACATGAATATGACTTACCTGCTTAAAAATCAAAATCATCATCATCTTGAATAACAACCAAGAACATTTCTTTATTTAAATATTATACAACATTAGCTTCTACTACCATGACCAAAACGTCTGAAAATTTCACATTCCCAGTTCCAGACTTTAAAGTTTTAAAATCCAAAAATTCACACTGAACCAAGAATTTATATTAGCTATTCAAGAATACTAAGTAACACATACACTTTTGCTTAATACTTCTAATAAACATGCAGTGACTTAATTAAATAAAGGCATAATATCATCTGAATAAGTGTAGCATACATGTGACAATGTACTGTATAAGGATCTTACATGCCTGCCTGGTTAAGACGGTTTTCCCTACCCCAGGGAGACAGAGTGGATATGGAAAACCGAGCGTTAGCGAGGTTTTTTAATCCATTCTGGTCCCGAGGGTAGGGACAACAGCTGCTTACAGCAGCCATACATGTTAGATCATTTTTTCTTTTGCCTCCATGTTCGAAATAGATTCGTGGAGACAAAATAGGTTTGGGTAATTCCTGACGTTATTATTTATAAAGTTTATGACGTCACAATGGTCCCAGTACATTTGAAGTCAACCTTAGTGCCAACGCAATTTTAGACAAGGTTTTTCCCTAGAAGACAGGAATATCTATCCCCGGTGCTATTCCTAAATATAAGACCTGACATAACTCATATCACTTTATTATTCATTTAAAATGATATTTTACATTTTTTATTTTCCATGTAATGTCAAGGTCATAACCGATGAAACTGAAATAACGTATAGCACAAAAATACGCTTCAGATTTGTATTGTGATCTGAAGGTGTTGTTAAACGACTTTCTGGCAAAAATGACTGAAACTTTCACATTGAGTAATGAAGAATAATCATAAATGTGCTTTATGGCAGCAATTAAAAGTTATATTTTACCTTTATTTGTTATTAATTAACCGATTATTAATCCAGTATCCAATCCGTTGAAAGTTTTGAATAGTGGCACGGTAATAACCGAGGGTGTTCCGGATGTAAACATGATTTGCATATTAGAATTTTTCTTGAACGAAAGTTACCTTTCGCTTTCTCATACAGAGAAACTATAAATGTCAATAATCTTTCTATTTCAGAAGAGACATTTAAAATTTGTAAGGATAAAAATAGAAAATATATATTTATGATGAAAAAAACCAAAATTACAATGAAAGTATTTGGCGGGAAGTATTTTTTCGTCTACCGCCGATCAAATTTAATTGGTACTTTCAATTTCGAAACAAGATGGTGGCATGTCAAATATTAACATTCGATGTCAAAAAGATAAAGCGTCATTTCGCGGATAATAATTGATTGTAAATCATTTTAACCTTGCAGAATTGAAGCAAATGTATTTTTGTTCCTATTAGGTACAAAGTTTACCGACTTTATAATGTTTTAGAAATTGATTTTATGCTACACTTCTTTCATACTTAGCGTTTAGACGTCGAAAAAGGCTTTGATAGTAAAAATGTAAAATGTCAGAATATTGACTGTTGAACGTCAAATGACAACTTTTTCACGTCTAATTATTTGGACTATCCCCGGTGCGTGCTCGGATAAATGTATACTTTCCCCGCTAGGTAGGCAAGAATAAACCTTTCCAAGAATCGATCCATGTAAACATTGTGATGTCATTATGAACGTTTCACAATGACGTGATTCGGTGCTATTGTCTGTGTGATAAAATTAGAGACAATCATATTAAGGAAATTTGTTGAGATTACAGACTCTATTTAGAAAAATAGTTGTGCAACATTGAAACTGGACTCTGTAGGGTAAAATGGGGTAACTGGGACAATGGGGAAACTGGGACACTTTACACTTTTCGGTAAATTGGGGTAAATATTGGTTACGTTCCCTAAATAAGATTATATGTTGAAAAAGAACATTCAGTGTTAAAGCCTATTTTGACAAAACTTTTTCTACCGATGGATTGGGAAATATTTTAAGAATCGATTTTCTTAGACATATGTTGAGAGTATTACTAATTAAATAAAAATAAGAAAACATAAAATTACACGCTGTAAATAATTATGCCTATTTTTTTAGATGGTGCATTAAAATATTTTCGTTATGTTCCTGTCTAGTGAAACGCACAGTAGAAATAGTCGTCTGACTTTATAGATGTATTTGCTTATATGTGGTCGGTATATCAATAAGATCTTAAAGATATTTAATTTCGATCCGGCTTGATCATAAATGTGACGTCATGATTAATTTTGAGCATGAAGCTGGTTCTCGTTATATGAAGTATCGCATTAAACTTGTTTGAAATATTGAAGGTATTTGATCATTGCAAATCAGGAAGGCATTATCTTTTTAAATTTATCAAAAAAGTATAAAAATTTGGTTTTAAATGCATTTTTTTTGGAAAAATAAAGGTTGGCCCTGTCATGAACCTTTTGGTTGCGTCAGACAAGGTTTAAAACAGGTGCTTGTTTGTGAAATGGAAAGGGTCCAAATATTTATTTGGTTGTGTTGATTCTTCATTTTGGGAAAGGTGGCAAAACTGTAGGTTTCCATTTATTTTACAATGAGATTTGTTTTTGGAATTCACATATTTTTTGAAATTTCCCTTTTTAAAAAAGGTCCCACTTAAAAAATGTATTAGGGCGGGGGGCACTGTCGTTAAGAAACAAAGTTTCCAGTTTTTTTTTTGACAAACTGGTGCTGGAAGGGGAAAAGGGGTTTTGCTCCAATGGACAGTAAAAAAAAAAATTGTCATAATTGAATCCCACTTAATTTGTAACTTTTAAATCTTTTTTCCACGAATGAAATGAAAAAAAAGGAAAAAGTCTGAAATGATGAAACTCTGATATTTTGAAAGTATACAAAAGTTCACAGGCGTGGTCATAATCTATATTAGCTTAATTTGGGGTGCAATTATAAACATTTTCTACCTGATACCAAGTTTACATGATCCAAGTAACTGTTTAGCCACAAAGTTTATTTAAGGGATTCGTTCCGTAACCCCTCCCATCATTCCGTGTAAAATCTGGTGATTTTAGAATTTTTGATAGTCTAATGGGGCTAATACTGATATTTCTTTCATGTTTAAAGAAACTGTCGGCAAATCTTATATTAATAAGTAGTATTTATACTGGTGAAGCGCAGGGAACAACTGACAGTCAAGCCAATGGGTAGTTCTTTTTTTTAAATTTACCCCTTTTAAAAATTTATGACGTTGTGCCAAATATTCAGGCTAAAGCAAACACCAAATATTGGTCAGACAACCATTTTAGGTACAGTTGCCAATATTTTCCAAGAGCTTTATGCCCATGTGTCCTTAGATCTCCTTAACCTCCCTTCATTCCCCTCACATTTCACCCCCTCCTCCCGAGTCTTCCTGTATGCAAAAGCTAGTTAATGTCCTTATTTCTTTGTGAAAAAAGACACACATTTCAATTGTCCCGTTAATTTTGATAAAATCTATGTTTTAAGACTGTTTAAAATTTTGATCAGTTTCAAGTGTAAAAATCACATAATGGATTATGTCAACAGAAAAAGTGGAAGCTTCACAGGTCGCCCAAGTTTATGTTTAATTCACACAGAGTTATTTACACTTATAACATTTTTTATTTTAAACGATTTATATAATAAGCATATATTGAAACAAATAATGATATAATTTAGGCAAAAATTAGACATATTGATTTCTTTATGCATCCTTGTTTTACAAAACAGTCATAATTGTAATTTAAAATTGAGCTATATTTTCAGTTTAGATTTTGTTTTGATCTGTGGACATTTAAATGGTTTCATTTTGTCATAAATGCGCTGTAATATACACAATTTTAATAAACTAAAATGTCCCAAGTTACCCCAATGGGTGGGGTAATTGGGACACTTGGGCCAAAGTTTTATTAATTTAGAGTTAATCACAGGTTATCAGGTATTTGTAAAAGTTTATATTCGTCATATATTATATAGGTTGTGCATACTGAAATATCAATAAATCCAGTTTATCTTTTGTTTTTCTAAAATATTACTCAATAGTGTTTCTTTAAGTGTCCCAGTTACCCCATTTTACCCTAATAAAATTCAGTCTGGAAGGAAACTGATGTAAAAACTAGTCCGTCAATATGGGAGGAGCTTAATTTTGATATCAGGTCAATGACCTGATAACAAAATAAAATATCAGGCAAGTGATATCAGGCACTTTGCATAGTAGTTGCATGAAAATTTAGATGACGTCGTGAACGTCGTTGGCAATTTTGAATTTATAGTGTGGCAACAATGTTATCTTGACGTCACGTCAACGTGATATTTAGCGCAATGTACGCATCAAGAAATAGCGCTTTCAAATTTCATGGAGCGCTTTAAACGAAATGTCACATTGCACAAAAGTTTTGATTAATTTATACACATACTTGAATTAGGTATTCGCTTTGCTGAATAATTCGCAATAATTTTCGCTCGAACTAAATTCTGCCGCAAGACGTATTACCCGGTTTCCGGTCTTGGCGTGTTTTAACAAATACCTACAATTGGCGCCATGCTTGCGCAAAGAAACAGTTCCATCATATTTGATATAAATTTTACAATAAAGAACATATTAGAATCGAAATAATTTATAGCAAAACAGTGCTTTATCACTATTTATACACTCGGGCGGTTATACGTCGCCCTCGTGAAATTATTACGCCCGACGTATAACCACCCATCGTGTATAAATAGTGATAAAGCACTGTTTTGCTATAAATTATTTCTTAATTAATATTTTCTGCGCCACGAAATTATATGACATCGCAATTTCTTAATGGTGTGCAATCATTACTTTCAAAACTTACGTCATTGTTATAATGTTAGTGACGTCAAAAACTTGAAATGCAAGATAATTACGCGCCACACATTGCCGTTAACGACAAATTTAAACAGAAACAACTTCTTTTTGAAGTGGGAAAATTGAGCGTGCGCCGATTGATATGACAGATATTTAATTTTAAACTCTATAGTCGTGAAGAGTATACAATGTCAATGAAATAACATCAGTTAAAATAATTATTTTATGCGTCGCTTAATTTCGAAATATTAAAAAATGTCTACGATTTTTTGGGACAACCCTCGTGTTTCATATCATTTAAAAAAAAAAAAAGACTTTTTTAATAATGACTGGAATTTCCAAATACAAAAAACATTGGCAGCTGATATTTTTTTATCATAATATGTATGTTAATGTTAGATGTGTGCGTTGACAGGATTTGAATCCAGCGCAAAAAACTGTGTAAACAACTTTTCTTCAATGTTTTCACTGAAACCATGATCATCGGATAGGAATGTTCTAACTTAGAAACTGAGTGTTCATACTTATATGCTTCCAAGGGAAGTAATCCCGATCAACTCCTTGCATTTTAAGGAAACGGAAGAGCGAAAAAAATATATGAATATTATGGACTCAAGGCCAATTTGAGAAAAATATGGCCATTTAGACAGTAGGTTTCTGAAATTCTTATATATTCTTTAAAAAGACTGTGAATACTTTTTAAATCTCACAGTTCAATAGGGGTTTCCGTTGTATCGTCACTTTATTCTACTGGTTAAGGGGACGCGATTGCTACTTTTCACACTTCATGCAGAAATGAGGAAGGGATGCATTTTAAAGAAATTGACGATGGGTAGATAAAAAGCCTATTCCTAAATTGATGGAGTACTCATGGTCATTGGTTATATTTAGTGCTTAGTAGATTAGGATGTGGTTCTATGAATGTAGTTAGAAAACAGAGGTCTTCATAAAAGTACATCAAACACAAAATATTAAGCGTTTGTATAAAGAAAATTAAACAGCTTTTGTACATTGCCAGTGTTACAAAAATGTTGTACTTTCGAGTTTTTCTTTCTATAGTACCAGGTTTGCATAAACAGATAAAAATGTTAACACCCCGTCATCTCAACTTTGGGTCGACGCAATGAATCTTTCTATCGATAAAAGAATGTAAACAAAAATCATATCGGGTTAGCATCGTGGAAGCGTAATCATCACTCCATATAAACAACTGTACTCCCCATTTTCCTATCGCGACCGATTAAAACAAACAGGCGGAAGTTAAGAAACTGTCTTCAAATCAATTATTACATGGTGTGTGTATTTATGTTTTACCATTAGCTGAACATATAGTGCATTTTGTTTGACCTGGCGGGCGTGGTTTCGCGACGTTCCACTACATTTTTGTGCAGGATATGTAGTGCATGTAACCAATGTAGCGTTAAATTTTAGTCGTTGGTTACCGAAGATTACGGAATGAAACAATATTGCTTTACCTATTTTGCTCGTTTTTTTTCCAGATAACCTTTATTTGCATAAGTCAGAGATTAACTCCGCCCCGCCAGGTCAAATAAAACGGACTATAAATATGTGCATGTGGTGATTTATTGTCCGTAAGTATTGACCTGTCACTCATGAATATTTTCGTAAATCAATCTTCGGTGTCCGAACATAAATAGCGATATAACTCAACATTACATAGATATAATTATGTATAGGATATAAGATGAAAACGATCCAATATGTAAAATACTAGACTGTTCGAAGTGCGTTAGCGCTGAGGACCGTCCACTATTTTACATATTGGATCGCGTCCAGTATTTTACATATTGGATCGTTTGAGGCTTATATCTTACTTAAAACATTGTTTCACATTTTTTATGACATAACCAATATTCTAACACGATCCGATCCATTATCCTATTAAACAAAGAAGTCAGAAAACAGTGAATTATTATACAACATATCACTGTTCTGACGTCACAGTTATTACGTCATGGCGTCAAACGGCATGGCGGCGCGCTGGAAAAGAAACCGATTGAAAACGGGCAAATATTTAATGAATGTCATCAAGAGTGTACTTAAAAATCCTTAGTAACGTGTTAGAATCGAAATAATATATCTCATTCAGTGATTTGCTATTGAATAAATCATTGTTTGTCGTTCAGATGCGTATTATTATATCACTCGGGCTTCGCCCTAGTGATATAATTCCTTCGCATCTGAACTCCAAACAATGATTTATTCAACGACAAATCACTGGATGAGATATATTATTTCTTAAACAAAAATACGTATAAACCATTGACGTTAAATATTCTTAAAACAATTCGGTTTTTATTCGCTTTACCTCATTTAAGGACAGTTGCTTTATGATTATGAAATACTCTGTAGATCCTCATGACTATCTTACGCACGTTTTTCTCATAATGCACGACTGCGTTTTTCTCGGGTTTCTCGCCTTCGTAATATTGGACTTTCGTTAGGGATTCTCGTGATGCTATTAAGATATAGGTCCATGTTTCGGAGAAAAAAGTTCGAACGTAATCAAATCATAGAAAGAAAGCATTGTTTTACTTGAAAATTTAACAGCGTATAAAACATTTATATTATTCTACAAAACCATTGCCAATTTATTGATATATGTATTGAATTCCGTAAAGGGACTGCATGAAAGGGCCACACTTCTGGACAATTCAGCGCCTTTAAAAACTCACCATTTTTTTAAAAGCTGTTAGACGTCTTCGTTTTGATGCATTTGCAACATCGTGCGAGTGTTTAAACTTTACATAACTAGGTAAAACATCATTTTTGACAATTGTTTACATTTATTTCTTTACAAATGACATTCTTATTTAAAGGGCGACAACTTATTAAGAATATTTTAAGTATCCAACTCTGTGGGACAGAACAGTAAAACATGTATTGGACAGATACGTTGTGTGTCAAGGTGCTGTCCATTCGTTAAAAAATCTGTTGTTTTGTGATATACTGCTAAACCTTAATTGTGTTTACACATGTACGGAATAAGCATTTTGCTTTCAATATGAATTTTATTTATACACTAGAAGCTACTCTTATCAAATTGGATGTCAAATGTAGTCCCAACTGGAATACTGAAAAAATATATTGGATATCATTCACTCTGAATTTATTCGATTTATTTTCACTAAAATCTCAGAATTTCATAAAAAAAAATAGCATAAAATGAAATAGAATATACGAGTACAAAATAAAAAGATATTTCGGCAAAACTAAGGTTCATATACGTATATGTGTCCCTTAATTGCAGTTGTTTTTCTTTTCAAATAGGCAGTCTCAGACTAAACAAATGTGAGCAAATGCTTCACACTGGCTTCATACACAAGAAATGAAGGCAATTTGTTCTACGTAGGGTGCTATAAACGTTTATTTTAAAGGAACATCCTGTTTTTTACATTTTTTTTTCAATACGGATGTAATACACAAATAAACATAAACTGTAACGATCATTACACAACTGTTCTATTGTTCTCTGCGGGTTAATAACCAAAATGAATACCTACATACCATACCTGCGCACGTGCACAGGTATCATACCATACCTGCGCTCGTGCACAGGTATCATACCATACCTGCGCTCGTGCTCAGGTATCATACCATACCTGCGCTCGTGCTCAGGTATCATACCATACCTGAGCACGTGAAAAGAATGTTAGATGAGTTCAAACTGTAATGTTTATTTAATACCATGTTATTGTCCGTAAGTATTGATCTGACACTGAAGAATAATCCGGATATTTTCCGTAAATTAATTCTCGGTGTCTGAAGTTAAATAGCGATATAAATATTGTGTACTAGTATATAAACTGTATTTTTGGTTCAACTCCTGCGTGCGGACCATTTCCCCCTCATTGTGTCTAAAAACATTAGACCTCTATCTCTGATTTATGTTGGGAAGTTGGCAGTTTCTCGCGGAGAAGAATTTTATCGGTAGAAATATTGCCATACTTAGGAGTAGAAGAAGAAGATGATGATGATGATGATATTGATGTTGATGATGACGACGGCCACGACCATGACGAAACCATAAATGCAGAGCCTGAAACTACGTTTATTATGAAAAATGTTTTATAAACATGCAACCAAAGTGTGAAGCTGTGCATTAAAAAAAAACAACGACCACAAGAAAACAACAACAACAGCAAAAAAGAATTAAACAAATTGCGGACTTTTCATTCAGTTAAAAAGATAAACAGACGGTAGCATTTTCGGATACATAATTGTTGAATATCACTTCATGAGAATGTGAACTTCAAAATGTGAAATATTGATGTTACAGAGACCATACTGGTGTTTCTGGCTAACAATAATGCATTTAAATTGGCGAATTAGCAGAACTTTCATTAACCTTTTTAATATCATTTTACGTATTTCAATTTAACTGCTGAAGTTAAAGTAATTCCCACAATCATTCTTTCCGACTGGGAGAAGGAAAGACTTATAATTATAAATAAATAAATTAATAAAACTAACAAATGAAAATGACGTTGTTTAAGTCAGTTACTTACCTCTTAGTTCGGTGTTCATAAATTGAAAATACCCGCGCTCGTGCGGTAACACGCTACGCGCTCTCGGTGTCACAATTGGCACGAGTGCGGGTATTTTCAATTCATGAACACCTCCTACTCGGTTAGCAACCTACACATACCCACAACAAAAATATGAGCTGCGCCATGAGAAAACCAACGTATTGGTTTTGCAACCAGCATAGATCCAGACCAGCCTGCGCAGTCTGGTCAAGATTCATGCTGTTTGCTGTAAAAGCCTACTGCAATTAGACAAACTGTTATCGAACAGTATGAATCCTGACCAGACTACGAGGATGCGCAGGCTAGTCTTGATCCATGCTGACCGCAAACACACTGTGTTGGTTTTCTCACGGCGCGGCTCATATCATTTTGAGGGGTTTACATGAACATTCAGAAACGTATAAGCATTTGTTTAGTTTCTTTCAATGTACAGATGTACGGATAAATTCAGAAAAAAGTGGATTGTGACATAACAAAAAATGAGCTATGTATACGAGGATGCAATGCTACACTTAACTTTGAAAAATTCGTAAATCGTATATTATTATTACTATTATTTTTAGGCTTCCCAAAGAGCGAGCATATAGTTGACACTCTGTCCGTCCTTCCGTCCGCCCGTCTGTCCGTCAGTAGTATAACGTAAAAGAATTGAAGGCATTTTATTAAAATTTCACATAATCATAGAGGCCATTGAGACAAAGAGCAGTGTCAGAGGACCATAACTCTACATTACCTAGCTTTTGAATTATCTCCGTTTATTATACAAAATAAGGTTTGTCCAGGCATTACTTGAAAAGTATTATGACATTTCATTTAAACTTCACAAAATCATAAAGGCCATTAACAGTACGGCCTCAAAGAACTATCATGTTTGGTCTTAAGGTATTAGGCCCATAATAGAGTACCTTCTTTTTGAAGAGTATTCAATTCCTACCATAAACCTACGTTGACTGCAATTTTCAGGGGGGCGTAGGTTCAACCACCACTGGGACCAATTTTTTTTCCCTTATTTTCCTTTTTTTCTAGTAAGTTTTCATTTCTTTCAAGACTTGTTAATGATTTATTGCATAAAAATGGGAAAAATAATTTGATATGCGATTTCTTGTTGTTCAAAGTGAATTTACCTCGGAAACAGAAGGGGTAGAGTTAGACATCTTTAAAAATACTGAAGAATTAGAATTCTGTCACATTAAACCCGTTTACTTGAGGCACCCGAAAAAATATGATATTGAAATATGATATTTATTTTAAGTTTTATATATGTTTACCAATAGTTTGATGTTTCTTTTATAAAAAATAATGGTAAAATGAATTCTCTGTAAACATTTTAGATAAAGGCCATCACTTTGAAATTTGTCCCCACTTGAGCTTGAGGAAATACCATTAATTATACAAAATTTATAAAAAACGGCACGGTAAAAGTTTTTAAAAATTTGCAACAATTTGTAAAGCACGGTCAACTGTAAGAATATACCAAGCAAATGCTATTTCTTAAACATTACTATTAGGGGCCTAATACCTTAAAAAACTGCTTTTAAACAGAGAGCAAGCCCGCCTGCTTAGCTCAGTAGGTAAGAGCGTTATTCTACGAATCGCGGGTCGTGAGTTCGATCCTCGGGCTGAGCGTATGTTCTCCGTGACAATTTGATAAACGACATTGTGTCTAAAAGCATTAGACCTCAACCTCTGATTTATGTTGGGAAGCTGGCAGTTTCTCGCGGAGAAGAATTTTTTAAAACTGGAAACATGAACATTATTGAGGAAATTGTTGCTCTGTGAAGTCGTCGTTTAGGGAGTAAGACTACGTTGATGCATGCAAAATATGTATAATGCTATTTTTAACATTTTGCGATTTTGTCCATATATATATTATGCATCTAGATCAATACACAAAACTTAGTTTTGATATTGATTTCCCTTTTTATTATCAGTACTGTGTTATTATATATGCTTTCATTTGATTACAATATTTCTATATGGAATTACTCTAAATGTATTGATAAATATTGGACTACACGAAGGCATTAATTCTGTATATAAATCGTTTTTCTCGTGCAGTCCAATATTAAATACACAGTCCAATATTAAAATAATATTGGACTCCACGTGGAAAATACTGTACTAAGTCCCATTGAAAGCAGTCCAATATTAACAAGAGGGCCAAAATGGCCCTATATCGTTCACCTGTCATCATTGCACTTAAGGACAGTAGGTCAAACAAGATAAAAATTCTGACCAATTTTCATGAAGATCCATTGAAAAATATGGCCTCTAGAGAGGTCAAAAAGTCTTTCTATGTTGAGACCTAGTGACCTAGATTTTGACCGCAGTTGACCCGGTTTCAAACTTGACCTAGATATCATCAAGATAAACATTCAGACCAACTTTCATACAGATCCCATGAAAACTATGGCGCCTAGAGTGGTCACAAGGTCTTTCTATTATTTGACCTACTGACCTAGTTTTTAACCACATGTGACTCAGTTTCAAACTTAACCTAGATATTATCAAGATGGACATTCTGGCCAATTTTCATGCAGATCACATGAAAAATATGGACTCTACAGAGGTCACAAGGTTTTTCTATTATTTGACTTACTGACCTAGTTTTTGACCGCACGTGACCCAGTTTCGAACTTCATCTACATATCATCAAGATGAACATTCTGATCAATTTTCATACAGATCCCATGAAAAATATGACCTCCATAGAGGTCACAAGGTATTTCTATTATTTGACCTAATGACCTAGTTTTGGACCGCACATAACCCAGTTTCAAATTGACTTAGATATCATCAAGGTAAACATTCTGAACAATTTTCATGAAGATCCCAAGAAAAATATGGCTTCCAGGGAGGTCAAAAGAATTTTCTAATTTTTAGACCTACTGACCTTGTTTTGGACCGCAGTTGACGCAATTTCGAACTTGACCTATATATCATCAAGATGAACATTCTGACCAATTTTCATGCAGATCTTTTGAAAAATATGGCGTCTAGAGAGGTCACAAGGTTTTTCTATTACTTGACCTACTGACCTAGTTTTTGACCGCAGTTGACCTGGTTTCAAACTTGACCTAGATATCTCCAAGATAAACATTCTGATCAATTTTCATGCAGATCCAATGAAAAATATGGCCTCTACAGAGGTCACAAGGTTTTAACTGCGCCTTTACCCACTGGGCCACGATATTCTACTTTCATTTTCAAAATGTACATGTATAGGCACAAAAATGTTAAACGTAGTGTCACTTAGATGCCGATAGCTCCTCAATGCCTGGTGCTATTAGGCTGAAATTCGGAAAGAAGTAAGATCTATGATTTATCTAGCTTCTTTCTCAGTTTCATAGCAGTCTAATGATAAATGCCAGCTCTGTGGTGCACAAAAGCTAGATATTTGGCTATTTAACGACCCATAATTCGGCAACCTTTAATATGACGCAGGTTATTTGTTAAACACATAAAGATCTAAATAAAATACAAGTCCTGTGCAACTTTGGTAACAATCCAATAAGAAATGATGCCACTATTGCATGTCAAAGATAGCGAAATATGGACGGTCCCCCTATTTCAAAGCCGAAACTCGGGCCCAAATTATCCGACCCATCTGGTTTTCGAAAGGAACCGAGATCTTTCACCAATCTAACTTCTGACCAAGTTTGGTGAACATGCAAAAATAAATAAAAGCGCTATCGTGAACACAAGGCTAAAATCTGCAATTTTAGCCATTTCAGGGGGCATAACTCCAAGACCCATCGTGCAATATGGCTGGTTTTCGAAAGGAACCGATATCTAATAGAGATACAAGTTATGTGCAAGTTTGGTTCAAATCAAATAAGAAATGAAAGCGCTATCGTGAACACAAGCTCAATTATAGACGGACGACGGACGCCGGACAAAAGACCATACTAAAAGCTTCACCTGACCTTCGGTCAGGGGAGCTAAAAATACAGTACAGCGAGAACAAAAGAGTGACGTCATGACAATGTTTTAATAATTGATATACTGTCGCATGTGCAGGTAGCTATGTGAACAAAGCGTTTAGCTGCCAATACCAGGGTTGTGGGTTCTAGTCCTACGTCTGAACATATTTTTTGTCCCCAAATTCCCAAATTTTATATGCAGAATAACTACTTATTTGGTCAAACGTATCGTGGTATTTATAGTTCATTTATTAACAGTAAGCATATTCACCCGCAGTAAAACAGTGGAATAAAATTGTTTTAAAGGTGGTCAATCATATTTGAGGAACATTTTCTGACATTTTTCAGTATTTATATATTCTGTTAGAGATTTATTTAAGGAACAAAAAGACCCATTACATAAAGTTAGATACCTATTGGAAATGTATCTCCCTTTAATACAAAAGTGTTTAAAAAGTGGATTATTTCTTTTAATTTCAATATAATTTCTAGTTTTACATTTGCATTTGATATATATTGGAATATAACAACTACCTGAAACAAAAGGCAAGTTTTGAAACAAAGTGTAGCTTTGGAATTGATTTATTTTAAATCTATCTGGGTTGCGCAACCAAGATAGACAAAGGGAGGTAATAATAATTTTATAAACTTGCATTTCTAATGAATTTGGCAAAATATGTTCTTGTCAATGCAAATCTTTTACAACTCTAATACAGTAGTGCTTATATTCATAACATTCCTTAGGCAATGTATGTTTATTAAATTTATACTTATGCTAAAATAACGCTATCTTGGTTGGGCAACCAGGATAGGAAAATCATAGTTTAAAAATTCTTCCAGTGAAAATCTGATGTGTATTAAGAACTTGATAAACACAAATAAGTGTAAATTATCAGTTGGTAAAGTTTTAAAAAAATCTGAAAGTTGACCAAAATCTGATTAACCACCTTTAAAAGAATCTTAGATAAAAAGACAAGCGTTCCAGAAAATAAATACTAAAAGAGAAAACAATTAAAATTAATGAAATATGATAGATGAAATAATGTAAAAATAAGGCGAGTATCGATAACATTGCAATACATTTCTTTTTAAAGTGCTTTAAGTGGTTTCGAACCTGCAGTATCGTGCGTGGAATTTAGACACCTTACCCCTACGCCACCGTGTCATCGGTTACTCCTGTATGTTACTTTAGTAATATAAACATTTCCAGGATACAAACATTGCGTAAATTAACGAAAACGCCCGAAAATATTGGCAGTTGTATAGTAATTGCCAATTAGATCACACTTTTTAAATTTAATTAAAAAAAATAATTTATAAAAATTTTTATAAATTATTTAATTAAAACGTATATTTTTTTAAAAACAACCTTTTAATTTAAAATCAACAATTTTTGTAAATTATATTTTTTTTAAAAACAACTTTTTAATTTAAAATCAACAATTTTTGTAAATTATATTTTTTTTTAAAAACAACTTTTTAATTTAAAATCAACAATTTTTATAAATTATATTTTTTTTAAAAACAACTTTTTAATTTAAATTTCTATGTATTACGTCACTTCCGTGTACAATGTTCACGTTTATTTTTAGATTTAGTTACTACGTCACTTCCGTGTACAATGTTCACGTTTATTTTTAGATTTAGTTACTACGTCACTTTCGTGTACGATGTTCACGTTTATTTTTAGATTTAGTTACAACGTCGCTTCCGTGTACAATGTTCACGTCTATTTTTAGAATTAATAGAATTCCCATATATTATTACCACTTCCGTGTACAATGTTCACGTTTATTTTTAGATTTAGTTACTACGCTACTTCCACACATTTTGAAAGTAGTATAGGAGTCGTTTTAGGTACATTTTCATATTATTTATTAAAATAATTTATAATTGTTTGTTCGTTTGCTCTTTGATTGTTAACTTTTAGTATTTTATACAATAAATCATACAACGGTACTTTATTTTGTAACATTTTTATGAAAAATAAACAATAGTAACCACAGAGTGTACTTGTTTTGTCTTGACATTGTATGGTTTAAATTAAAATACATATAATATAGATGAGTTTACAAAATAAAATATATTGTTTGAAAGAAAGAAGATTTACTGATAATATAAATCCTCATTATGTTATAACAAAAAACGGGAGAAAAATGATAAAAGCTACTTGTTCGTCTTGTGGGAAAATGAAAGCAAAATTTGTTAAAAGTACCATCAAAGCAGGTAATTTAGATATACATAAAGCAATGTTACCTTTACTACCTAAGAAAGGGTTAACACTTCCAGGATATAACTATTGCGGACCAGGAAATTCTTTAGATAATGGACCTCCTGTCAACGAACTGGACGCAGTATGTAAGACCCACGACTTTTGCTATGACAGCGGTGTAAAAAAGGGTATATGTGACAAACAAATGCTTTCCAACTTAAATAACACTAAATCAAAAACATTTGGAGAAAAGATTGCAAAACATTTAGTTGTGAAACCAGCAATTAATATGAAATATAAACTTGGTCTCGGACAGGAACAACAGTTCCCTATGGGCTTAACGCCCAGACAAAAACGAAAGTCAAAAAACGGGAAAAGGGGGTATACTCTACCCCCGAAATAAATTGGAGTGATGAATTAGCAGAAGAATTACACAAACCAATTAAAAGAAAATTTAGAAAAAAGAAGAGTGATTGTCAATGATATTGATGATACTTGGTCTGCCGATTTAGTTGACATGCAAGCTTTTTCAAAATATAATAAAGGAGTAAAGTACTTGTTAACCGTTATTGATATATTCAGTAAATATGCTTGGGTTATTCCATTAAAGAATAAAACTGGAGAATCTGTTACTGAAGCATTTAATAAAATAGTTTCAGAAGGTAGAATTCAGGGACAAAAGTCCCCGAAGAATGCATGGATTCCACAAAATTTATGGGTAGATGAAGGAAAAGAATTTTATAATAAAAAGTTTGAATCATTTTTGAATAAAAATAAGATTAATATGTATCATACATTTAATGAAGGAAAGGCTGTAGTAATAGAAAGATTTAATAGAAGTTTAAAAAGAATAATGTGGAAATATTTTACAGCAAATAATACTTATACTTATTTAGATAATTTGCAGGATATGGTTGATAAATATAACAAAACAAAACACTCTAGTATAAAAATGACACCAACCAAAGCCAGTAAAAACTTAAATAAAGGTACTGTTTACTTTAACTTATATGGTAATTTAAAGGTACCAAAGAGCAAAGCAAAATTTAAAATTGGTGATCGTGTTCGTTTAAGCAAACTTAAAAGGCATTTTGAAAAAGGATATACACCAAACTGGACAGAGGAAATATTTATAATTTATAAAATTAATAATACAAATCCCAGAACATACACTATTAAAGATTTAAATGATGAAATAATTCAAGGTTCATTTTATGAACAAGAACTTTTACCTACTACACAAGAAGTTTTTAGAATAGAAAAAGTTATCAGACGAGATTATAAGAAAAAACAAGCTTTAGTAAAATGGAAAGGTTACAATGAAAAATTAAATAGCTGGGTTCCATTTAGTGAATTGGAAGAAATTTAAATTGAAAAATATATTATATAAATGAGTAATAAAAATTTTATTTCTAATAATGAGGGACTCGGTAGCCCCCGCGCTGCCGCTGGAATAGAAACAATAGATCAATTAATTATTCACCTAACTAAAATAGCCGCTGCTTACAGAAAAAGTTATAAATTTTGTGGGAGAGTAAGTACTGGGTTATATATTACAACAAATATCTTTAGTTGTTCAGCTGCATTAGCACTTGTTCCAGCTATTCCTGTATTTGTAGCAGCTGTTGGTGTTGTTCCATCAGTAATTACCATATTTATTAATAGACTAAAACTTAACGACAAGAAAGCTATTTTAAAATTACATCACCTTAAAATAAAACAACTAATAACAAAAGCACGGATTGCGGCTTTAGCTGTTCATAATCCTAATGATCCTAGAAAAGAAGAAGAGAAAAAAGTTATTCAAGATATTTTTTCAATACTGTTAGAAATGCAGAAAGAAAACAATTATTTAATGCCCTTTGAAAGATATATGAAAGAATTTAAACTTAACGGATATAAAAGTAAAAAAGAAGAAGAGTAGTATTAAATTTTACGTGTGTATTTTAAAGATTTTTTTCTATAAGTATATTATATATAGATGGTTAATAGAAAAGTAGACAGAATGATTATGCCAAAATTATCTAGCACTTTAGGAGAAATAATGAATCCAGATAAAAATTCATATAAGAAAGTTCTTAAAAGAAGAAATGTTATTAAATCAAAACTTAATCAAATAGTTAGCGATGAATATAAAAATCATGTCATTGATAAATTACAAAATGTTATAGATCCTTATCTTTTAAAAAATAAATTATTTAAATGGGAATGTGGTTGTCTATTAACTGAAGAAGAAAATACTATACCCTCGGGTACTAATACCTCTGGTTTTAAAAAGTTATGTGATTGTCCCAAACCAAATAATTATCGAAACAATCCTAAAAAAGTTATTGTAACCGATTGTGATACTAATGAAGAAAAAACATATAAAAGCAATTATGCAGCGTCTAAAGACTTTGGTATTAATTCTGGGTTAATAACAATGTGCTGCAAAGGAAAAAACGGAGTAAAATGTGGAATATCAAAAAATAATGGAAAAAGATATAAGTTTAAATATTTTATTTCTTATTAAATTTTATTTCTTCTTAAATTTTTTTTTTAAATTTTTTTATGTGCGTTTTTTCTTAGAGATTTTTTTCTAAATATAATATATAGATGGAAATCGAGAGATCCACAAAAGGATATTATAAGAAATTTGAAATTAAAATTGAATATAGACAAGATCCAAAGAATCAATTATATTTAACTATAAACGACTCTTATGAAATACTTAAATCTGACCTTAAAACTTTAAAAGGTATAAAAATAAACGTTGTTTTAAAAATAACTTTTGTAAAAATAAGTGCAACTGAAACAATATATAAATCAGCCTATTTCCAATCAAAAGCTTTAGAAGTTATTAACAAAAACGAAATAAAAAAAACTTTACGCCAAGCCTTTGACGAAATAATAAACAGAATTGGTAACTGGATATCTGAAGGAAGCGGCTGGCGAATAGAGTCAGTCAATGCTCATTATATAAACAGATATAAATATGAGCCTTTAGCCACTTCTAGTTATCTAGAATTGCCAAAATTATTACAACATTCAAAAAAAGGATTAATAAATATAAAGAACAATGACAATGAGTGTTTCAGGTGGTGTCATTTGGCACATAAATTTCCTGCTAAAAATAACTCTACAAGAGTTTCTAATTATAAAAAATATATTAATAATGTTAATTACACAGGAATAAAATTTCCTGTTACATTGAATCAAATTCCAAAAATAGAGAATTTGAATAAAATTAATTTTAATGTATTTGGGTATGAAGAACCTTCTGGTGTCTACCCATTATACATATCAAAGAGTGGTTTTGAAGACCATTGTGATTTATTATTAATAAATGAAAATAGTAAAAATCATTATGTCTGGATAAAGAATTTTAACAGACTAATGAATACTAAATCAAAAAATGGTCACAAATTATAATTCTGTAAAAGTTGCCTTCAGCATTTCACAAAAGAAGAAATACTGAATAGACATAAAGAAAATTGTCTTGTTATCAACGGGACACAGGCTATTAAAATGCCACCTGAAGGTAGTAAAATTGAATTTAAAAATTTTCAAAAACAATTAGAAGCACCTTTTGTAATATATGCCGATTTTGAGGCATTAACAGAAAAGGTATCCAGCGCTCAGCCAAACCCAGATTCTTCATTTACAGAAGAATACCAAAAACATACAGATTGTGGTTATGGATATAAAGTCGTCTGTTGCTATGACGATAAATATACCAAACCAACCCAGGTTTATAGAGGACCTGATGCTGTATATAAATTTATAGAAAAAATGCTTGAAGAAGAAAAGCGTTGTAAAGAAATATTAAAAAATAATTTTAATAAAGATTTAAGAATGTCTATAAAAGACGAAAAAGAATTTAAAAAACAAAAGTTTTGTCATATCTGTGAAAAAGAATATACAAAAGATTCAATAAAAGTCCGGGACCATTGTCATATAACTGGAAAATTCAGAGGAAGCGCTCACTCAGAGTGTAATATTAATTTTAGACTAACGCATAAAATTCCTGTTGTTTTTCATAATTTAAGAGGTTATGACAGCCATTTTATTATGCAGCAAATAGGGAAATTTAAAAAAGAAGTAAATGTTATTCCTAATAATATGGAAAAATATATGGCTTTTATGATTAGCGATTTAGTATTTATTGATTCGTTTCAATTTATGTCGCAATCATTGGATAATTTAGTAAAAAATATCCCTAATTTTAAATATTTATCCCAAGAATTTCCCAAAAGTAAAATTAATTTATTAAAAACAAAGGGTGTTTATCCGTATGATTATATGGATTCATTCGATAAATTTAATAATACAAAATTACCTTCCAAAGAAGAATTTTATTCTACATTGAATGAAACACATATTTCCAACGAAGAATATGAACACGCTGGGAATATTTGGAAAAAATTTAAAATTAAAAATCTTGGCGAATACCATGATTTATATTTAAAAACTGATGTCTTACTTTTGACTGACGTTTTTGAAAATTTTAGGAAAATATGCCTAGAATATTACAAATTAGACCCCTGTCATTATTTTAGTAGTCCTGGATTAGCCTGGGATGCTATGTTAAAAATGACAAAAATTAAATTAGATTTGATAACAGATATTGATATGTATCTATTCATTGAAAAAGGTCTTAGAGGTGGTATTAGTTATATAGCCAATCGCTATAGCAAAGCTAATAATAAATATATGAAAAATTATAATCCCAAAGATGAAAATAAATATATTATGTATCTCGATGCTAATAATTTATATGGTTGGGCCATGTCTCAGTCTTTACCCACAGGTAACTTTAAATGGACAACCGAAAAACAATTTAAGAAATTAATAGCAAAGGGTAAAAGTAATTTTATAGTTGAGTGTGATTTAGAATATCCAGAGGAATTATGGGATTCTCATAATGATTACCCATTAGCCCCTGAAAAAATTAAAATACCAGATGAATGGTTGTCCGGTTACAGTAAAAATATTAAAGAAAAATTTAAAATTGGAAATAGTGATGTAAAAAAACTAGTTCCAACTTTAAGAAAAAAAAATAATTACGTGTTACATTACAGAAACCTAGAACTGTATACTCAGTTGGGTTTAAAAGTAACCAAAATACATAAAATATTAACCTTTGATGAAAGTCCTTGGTTGAAAAAATATATAGACTTCAATACTCAGAAAAGATCTGAGTCAAAAAATTCTTTTGAAAAGGATTTTTTTAAGTTGATGAATAACTCTGTATTTGGTAAGACTATAGAGAATTTACGCAAGAGGGTTAATATTAAGCTGACCCATGATGAAAATATTTTATTGAAGTATATAGCAAAACCTTCATTTATTAGTTCAACGATGTTTAACAAGAATTTATTTGGTATTCATAGAATAAAAGAAAGTTTGTTATTAAACAGACCTTCTTATGTGGGAATGTGCATTTTAGATCTATCAAAGTATCTAATGTACGATTTCCATTACAATTATATAAAAGAAAAATATAATGAATCAGCGAAGTTATTATTTACTGATACTGATTCATTGTGTTATGAAATAAAAACTAAAGATGTCTACAAAGACTTTTATAAAGATAAAGAGCTATTCGATAATAGCGATTATAAAAATAATTCAAAATTTTATTTCAATGAAAATAAAAACGTCATTGGAAAATTTAAAGATGAGGCTGCCGGTACTCCGATAACCGAATTTGTTGGATTACGGAGTAAAATGTATTCTTATTTATTAGAGGACTCATGTGAGCATAAAGCTCAGATTAATATAAAAAAATGTAAGGGTATAAAAAAGAGTGTTGTGAAAAACACACTTACCCACAAAAATTATAAAGATACTTTGTTTAACTCAACACAAAGTATGCATAAATTTAAAGTTATAAGATCAAAAAAACATAATGTTTCTAGTTATGTTATAAATAAAACGTCGTTATCATGTTATGACGATAAAAGATTTATTCTTAAGGATGGGATTACTACCCAAGCCTACAAATAATAAAAAGATTTATACATCATTACGATGTAATTTTTTAAGCATCTTTTTGATGTGATTTTAGAAAGAACATAGTTTCTTATTTTTTAAGCATCTTTTTGATGTGATTTTTGATTTTTTAAACATCTTTTTGATGTGATTTTTTGATTTTTTAAACATCTTTATGGTGTGATTTTAGAAAGAACATAGTTTCTTATTTTTTAAAACATCTTTATGATGTGATTTTTGATTTTTTAAAACATCTTTATGATTTAATTTTAATTTTAGAAAGAACATAGTTTCTTATTTTTTAAGCATCTTTTTGATGTGATTTTTTATAATTGTTTTAGGAGAAACATAAGTTTCTACTTAAATAATAGAACCATAAATTGTTAATTGAATATTTTTAACGTTCAAAGAATTAATAGAAATAATATCATTCATTTTAAATTTATTAGCATAATTAATAGAAATAGATTCATTTTTTCTCTTTGTGTTTGTATCATAACTTTGAAGAATTACATTTTCTTTGTTTTTTAGTTGTAATTTAGCTTCTCCTTTATCTAATTTAATTGCATCAACAAGAATAATTAAAATAGAATCATGCTTGATTCTTACATTATTACCATTTTGGACTAAACCAGGACTAGCATTTACAGTTTTCCATTGAAATAATCCGCTATCAGTATCTTCGGTATAACATGTTAAGAACAACGGAGGTTTTCTTATTATTTGTTGTCGTATTTTACTTACTTTTTCGTTTATATTATTGAATATTCCCATTTTATTAATTATTCCAGTTAAATAAAAACAAAGTAATTCATTAAAGTTTTGATTAAAGTTTTAGTTAACTAGATAGAATCTTGCATAACTTCTTGGTTCTATAGTATATTGAATTCCTGGAATCAATCCAAGATGAATTGTAAACAATGTTCCTTTGCTGAAATTAATTTCAATTTTCTTGGAAACATTGAAATTCATCTCACGTCCAACTAAATCAGACTCGCTCCACCATGAAAAATGGATATCAACATTACTATGCACAGGGGGTGAACCAACGATAATGTTGACTTCAATTATATAATCCCCAGCTTGTTGAACTCGAAATACACTCGCTTCATATCCTCGGGGATCATTATATTTATGATCTGTTTTAATAAAACTTTTATAATCTGTTATCTTATTAACTCGTATTCCAAATAATGCAAATAAATTTGTGGTATTTAATACCTTTTGTTGTAACTGTTTATCTTCAATGTCATATTTCTCCCCCGCAATATAATCTACATGTAACTGTTTGCTATTATAATATTAAAAAAGAAACACTTCACGTCTTACTTTTTCTAGTTCAGATTTATATTCTGTAAATTTATTTTCATGTTCGAGAATTACTTCAGCTAAATCATCAAGTCGTTTTGTTGTAGCAACTTCAGAAGCAGACAAAATGTCAACAACACCTTTTGTTCTAGCTAATTGTGTTTCTTGTTTTAAGAAAACATTTTTTACTTTTATAATTTCTTGGGTATTAGTAGAAATTGCTTGGGTATTAACAGTAATTGATTCTCCTTGTTTAGCTGATATTTCAACTACAGAGTCCAGATCATTTATTATTTTTTTAATTTTATCATTAAACTTGTTGATATCTTCTTGTAATAAACCTGTAAGTTTACTTAATTCCGCGTACTTTAAATTATGACGTGTGTCAACAGTACTAATTAAGATCTGGAGTTGTTTCTTAAAATTTTCTAGCTGACCATTAATTGTGTTAATTGCTTCTCCTTGTTTAGTTGATTTTTCAACTACAAGGTCCAGTTCATTTTTATGTTCTTCAACTTTAGCATTAAACTGCGTTATATCTTCTTGTAATTTTTTTGTAATATTACTTAAGTCTGCATACTTTAAATTATGACGGTTGTCAACAGTACTAATCCAAACTCGAATTTGTTTTTTAAACTCATCTATTTTAGAATTAAGGTTATCTAATGTAGTGTCATGATCATCACCTCTTTGTGAAGCTGCCTTTTCCAATTCAGATTTATATTCTGCAAGTTTATTTGAAATTAATTCTAATAAATCTTTATGCTTATTTTCAGTTTCAGTATTTAGTTTATTTATTTCTGTTCTGATTTCTAACTGATACATATTTTGTAACTTTTTCTCGGCTTCAATAATCTTGTCTTTTAATTCTTCATGTTTAATCATACTATCTTTTAATTCTTGAATTTGAGTGAATAAAATGTTTAAATTGGCTCGAAATACTTCTTTTATGTTTTCGTCTGTCAAATCAGATTTCTCTTCAAGTTCTTTAATAGAATCAACCATAGCTTTCATTTCTTTTTCAATTTTATCTTGTAATTGAACTATTAATAATGAATTCTTTTTAAAATCTTTTGTTAAATCTTCAATATTCTTTACTTCTGCTTCTAGTGTCTGTTTTATACTTTTGATATCTTCAAGATTATAATTATCTATTACACCTTGAACTTTTCTAAACATAAATCGTCTCGAAACTGCATCGTTGGGTTTATCTGGATTTCCTAGGTTTATAAGGTTATTACCTCCCATATCTAATGCTCTGTTCATTGTGTTACCAAGTTCCTTATTTCTGTGAAGATATGATTCCGATTCTTTTTTAAGTTTTTTGAATTGTTTTTTAGTAGCATAATCACTTAAATCAATATCAAATTTAACTTTACTTACGCTGTCAGGTTTACTTATTTCTTTTGTGTTATTAAAAGCTCCCATCTATATTACTGGTAAAGTTTTTTTTAAAAAATTTTCTTGGTTTATCAATATACAAAAAATTATATTTTTGATTTGTTGCATTAGAGAGTAATTTAGAGTTAATATTTTGTTCATTACAGATCATATCGTTTTCTCTTTTACTAGGACTTTCAAATAAAATATAATGTGAACAATTCATTCTAATATCTTTTGGTGTTTTATAATAAGACTGACTTAAATAAATAGCACAACAGTTTTTGTGACGTCCTTGAATGAAATATTTTGTTATTTCATTCTGAACCTTTTTATCTTCACATACAAAATCATCAAATATTACTACTTTTTGATTTTCTAGCTCAAGACTATCACAGGGTATAATTTGGTCAGGATCAGATGAATATTCAATTATTTCATTTGGATTTATTTCAATTTTTTCTGCAATTTCGTTAAAAAGTTCGATTAAATCTTGGTATTTAAATTGTTCTAGGTTTTTAGCATATAAGTATATTTTATCATAATATATTAGTGGTTTTCTAATCATATGTATTAATGTGTTTGTTCTTCCAGACCCAGAAGATCCACATATTAACATTCTAAAACATGAATCCGGCATAAAAGGATAATGTTGTTTAAAGTTATTATGCTTGTTTGTATCATAATTTGGAATTTCCATTATATTATTTGTCATTATTATTTTGTATTATTACATTATCTATTTTATGTTATTACATTATTTTACATTATTTTACATTATCTTACATTATTATATATAAATGCAATCAAAACTTAATGAAATAAGAATAAGAAAAAACTTAGTCGGGCAGAAGATGAGGGCTCTTAGAGAAAAAATTAGAAAAACTAGAAATCGGGATATGTACACTGAAATTTATAAGCCAATTACTGAAGGAATAGAAAGTCAAAAAGAACAATTATCAAGTCAGTTAAAAGCATTACCTGGAATTAAAGAGCAATTAGCGTTATTAGGTGATGAAATAAAAGATATAGAAACATATCAGGGTTTACCACAGCTATTCCAAGAGCCACTACAAATTACAGAGTCTCCTAAAGATCATATGGGTTTGGATGATGAAGATGATGAGTTTGAAGACATTAAAGAATTTGAGGCAAATTTAGATAAAAATATCGATAAAGATGTATTATCAGATTGGAACTTACCTGTATTAACAGAGTTAGCAACAAACAAAGATAAAGATGATTGGATAAAAACAAGAAAAGAGGTTACTGAAAGTTTAAAGAAATGTACTCGTAAAATAAATAAACACAAAGAAGAAAATCCGGATGAAATAATTGAATTTACAGATGCAGAACCTATGACTGCAGGTGAGTATGTTTCGGAGTTAAAAACAGACAAAGAAAATCTTAAAAGATATGGT
The DNA here is from genome assembly GCF_021730395.1 of Mercenaria mercenaria. Lineage (NCBI taxonomy): Eukaryota > Metazoa > Mollusca > Bivalvia > Venerida > Veneridae > Mercenaria > Mercenaria mercenaria. Next base: position 30,962 of record NW_026461297.1, on the reverse strand, counting down.
AAACGCTTATCAAAAATGATTAATGACTCAGAAGTATTTGGAAAGGGAATAAGATATCATAATCAAAAACAAAGTTTTCTTAAAGAACCGAAGGTTCTGAATCCATATAAAGTTTCACCAAATGGACATTATGGTAATTTAATTATTAACTTAAATAAACTTTATGGTCAAAATAAATTAATTGCTAAAGATAGAATAACTGGAAAAGAAGTAATAAACACTAAAGTAGATAATGATTTGATTGATTTGATTAATAAAAGATATAACAATAATAATAAGTATTCAATTCATTCTAGAAAAATATTCAAAGAATTAACAGAAAAATCAGGATTGCCTATCAATAAAAGATCTATGAAATTTAAATAAGTAATTAGAGGACAAGATTATGACGTTTGTCCATGTAATCCAGAAGAATTGGTTAATGACTTGGAGTTAATTTGCGGTTCAATTGATGCTGGAAATAATAATGAAGAACTAAAAAATGAAGGTATTAGGGTAGTAGATCAATTATTAAAAATGAATTCATTCTTACCAGAACAACATGAAATGTTATATAAAAAATATTTTTCTTGAATATATAAATGGAACAAAAAATAGTATTAAGTTCTGAAACAGTTAAAAACAATAATAAAAATACTCCGAGTGATTTTACAATCAGATTTAGTCGTTCTTTAATTTTAGATGAAAATAAAACTTATGGTGTCGGTTTGTGTAGTATTAACACTATGACCTATTCTTGGCATAATATTAGTGATGAATATGACAATAAAAGAATTCGTTATAATAATGGTAAAGAATGGAAAGATATCATATTTACAAATGGTTCTTACAGTTACACTGATATTAATAATTATATAATGGAAACATTAATAAGTAATGATGATTATGAATTTGATAAATCAGACATTGCTCCAATAAGTTTAGAATTTGATTTAAGTAGTTTTAAGATTTTGATTTCAATTAAAGATAATTTTATGTTGGATTTAAGAATGTCAAATTTTCATACATTGCTTGGATTTGAGAAAAAAGCATTGAGAAATACTGAATGGGGAACTAAATTACCAAATATAACTAATTCTATAGATACAATTTATATCCATTGTGATCTTATTGATAATTCGCTTGTTGATGGTAATTTCAGTGATATTATCTATGCTTTAAGTACTGCAGATCTTACAAGAGGTTATCCATTTACAAAAGAACCTCGGATAATTGAATATTCTGAAGTTAATATAACTATGATAAATTCAATAAGAATATATATTACAGACATATTTGGTAGAATAATTAATTTTAATGGGATTGAAACAAGTTTTACATTAATATTAAAAGAAATTAATTAAAATTTAGTTTTATATAATGGAGAAAAAAGTTTATGACAAAAATAAAGGAATATTTATTTATGCTGATGCTCACACGGGAGAAGAAATTATACGCGGAACAGGTATCTTTGACACTTTAACAAAATTGTTTTCAAGTGGAGTTGCATCTGCTGGAAAAAAAGCTATGGAAACAGCAGGAAAAGCAGCACTAGAAAGTGGAACAAAAAAGATTAGAACGGAAGTTGGAAATTTAGCTGCAGCGAAACTTATTGGAAGCTTCACTGGAGATACTAATAAAATTGTTGAAAAATTTAAAAAGAAACCTGCTCCGGCAGTTGGTGATTTAATTGTTAAGGAATTACAAGAAAAGAATAACAGTAAAAATAATGAGGTGGATATTCATACGAGAATAAATAGAATATTGTCAGGATCGGGGGCTTTAGCTCCCTATGGGCTTAATGCCCGTTCGGGGACGCGTAAACGTATTAATAGATTAATTTATAAAAAATAAAATAATATATAATATATACATGTTTAGAACAAAACAATATTGTGAAAGATATGAATTAACTCCTATTCAATTAGATACAGCTTTAATATCTGTTTTAGGACCTAATGTTATACAACAAAAAAACGGATATCACTTTACAATTAATGATAGAAGCTCATATTTTGATTGGTTTAATGCTTATTTTGAAGTAAGTTTTGAAGTAAATAAGCTTGCTGATGGTAATAATTATGGTGCTGGTGGAGAGGATAATCAAATTGCTTTAATTAATAATGTAGCTTCATTAATTTATCAGTTAAAGGTTTTACAAAATGGGAAAATTGTATATGATTGTGATAATTTACACAAAGTAATAAATGTAAAGAGTTTGATTGAATTGTCTGAAGATTATGCAAAAACAACTGGAACAAACGAATATATTTATTTAGATACTACTGCTACTGCTGAGAGCAGGAATGATCAACCTGGATATAATAGTGGTTTTGCTTCTAGAAAGTTATCAATCCAGGGTGGTAATGAGGTAAATGCTAAAATTCCACTAAATAATTATTCATTTTTTTCAGGGTTTAGAAACTAATATTTTACCTCCAAGTCAAATTCAAATAACACTGCAACTGACGAATGATGATGAATTAATTTTTAGAACTAATGCTGCTGATGTTGGTAGAGTAATTGTAACAAAATTAATTTTATGGGTTCCGCGTTTAATTTTCAATGAATTTGGACTTAATCTAATTGTTGAAAGATTTACAAAAGCAAGATGGTCATACCTTCGGGAAATGATAACACAATCAGCTGATACACAACAAAGTAATATAACCTTTAGAATAACGGCTGGTATAACAAAACCACAACATGTATTTGTTTATTTACAACGACCTAACAAAAGTAATTCACAAGTACATAATCCACATTTATTAGATACATTTAAGGTAAATGCTGATAATAATAATTGCACTTTGAGCTCCTGTCGTCTTGAAGTAGGTAATGGTGTTTTTTATCCAGAAACAGAATACACAAGTATATCAAGAATATATGATGATGTAATTAATTATTATTATAAACAAAATAATAAGACTACTGGAAGTCTGTTAAATAGATCAAACTTTTATAGTTTATTTGGATTTGTTCATTTTAACTTAGAATATAAAAAGGAAGTAATAACAGAAGATCCTAAGCATATTACATTAACAGTTAAGTTAAATATTCCACCGGCAGCCAATATTCGTGTTTACGCAATTGTATTGTATGAAAAAACAATTGAAATAAATACTATTGGAAATGAACTTGTTAATGTTTAAATAAAATAAAATTAAAATTAAAATAAATATAAAGTATATAATGTCATCAAATTATATTGAATATAAAGTTTACCTTACAGATGGACAAAAGAAAAATTTAGCAAAAGCTTATAGTAATAAAACTCCATATAATTTTAGATTAAAATATGAACAACTGTATGGAAACTTTCCTTTACTTTTAACAAAGACACAGATTAATCAAATTAAAAAAGCTGTTGTAAATAAGAAGGGATTAGAAATTACGATTTCAAAAAAACAAATGTCCAGTCAAGGTCAAAATGGTGGATTTTTAGGAGCTCTAGCAGGTTTATTAGGAAGAACAATTCTTCCAATGGCAGCAAAAATAGTTCCAAAAATATTAGCCCCTCTAGGCATTGGAGCCCTTTCTGGGCTGGCCAGTACTGGTGTTAGTAAGTTACTTGGGAATGGCATGATTTCAGTAGCTAATGATAAGAGAAATATGATAATACCATATGTTACACCTAATCAAAAAAGACAATTAATGGGTTATGGTATAATTAAATTAACACAAAAACAAAAACAAGACGGCGGGTTTTTAGGCATGTTGGCTGCTAGTCTTGGAATACCTTTAATTACATCTTTATTAACTGGTAAAGGTAAAGGCCGTGGTATACAGATTGATTCTCAACGTAGACCATATAGACGAATTCCAATATTAAAAAAAAAAAAAAATTTTAAACAAACCAATTTCTAACTTTGAAATAGAACAATGGGTTAAACAATTAAAAAGTAAAAACTTTAAAGGTATATTTAGTAGAAATAATTTATTAGGTAATATAAAAATAAAAAACGAATGTGGAATAATCAATTTAGACGACTCTGTTGGACCTGGAACACACTGGGTTTGTTATTTAAAAAATATGTATTTCGACCCATTTGGACTTCCTCCACCAAAAGAGGTAATTGAATATATTTTAAAAATATAAAATATAATAATGCTCAATATCAAGACAAATTAAGTGTCCTTTGTGGTTATTATTGTTTATTTTTTATTAAAATGTTACAAGATAAAATACCACTGTATGATTTATTGTATAAAATACTAAAAGTTAACAATCAAAGAGCAAACGAACAAACAATTATAAATTATTTTAATAAATAATATGAAAATGTACCTAAAACGACTCCTATACTACTTTCAAAATGTGTGGAAGTAGCGTAGTAACTAAATCTAAAAATAGACGTGAACATCGTACACGGAAGTGGTAATAATATATGGGAATTCTATTAATTCTAAAAATAGACGTGAACATTGTACACGGAAGTGACGTAGTAACTAAATCTAAAAATAAACGTGAACATCGTACACGGAAGTGACGTAGTAACTAAATCTAAAAATAAACGTGAACATTGTACACGGAAGTGACGTAGTAACTAAATCTAAAAATAAACGTGAACATTGTACACGGAAGTGACGTAATACATAGAAATTTAAATTAAAAAGTTGTTTTTAAAAAAAATATAATTTATAAAAATTGTTGATTTTAAATTAAAAAGTTGTTTTTAAAAAAAATATAATTTACAAAAATTGTTGATTTTAAATTAAAAAGTTGTTTTTAAAAAAAAATATAATTTACAAAAATTGTTGATTTTAAATTAAAAAGTTGTTTTTAAAAAAATATACGTTTTAATTAAATAATTTATAAAATTTTTTATAAATTATTTTTTTTAATTAAATTTAAAAAGTGTGATCTAATTGGCAATTACTATACTACTATTGGCGAAGATAATGAGTGCCAGGTCAATACTTACGGACAATAACAGATGAAACCGACAGGTAATTCATACAAAATTCTGACTGATCACATTCATTGCACGAATTCACTCGACCAAGTCACGAAACTTGTAAATAACATGTCAAATCGATTTGCGATCCAATAATCCATATTGTGTTCTGAATGAGTATGCCTACTCCATAAAGTATTCTTTAAAAAAAAAAAAAGAAGATGTTGCACAACGATTGCGTTTTTGAAAGAAATTACTTTTTATCTAAACGGTAAAAAATCATTCACGGTATGCCGACCAGCCAATTTGATATTTGATCTAAACTCTTATTTGCGACTGACACTGTCTTCCAGTTTGAAACTTAAGTATGCGAGTTATGCATACTTAAAGGGCGTAAATGAAACCATAGCGAATTGTCTCTATCGATCAGTCTCCATGTATGTAAAGTCATTTAATGTCGAATCCCTTGTGCTATGCTTGCACTAATCCATTGGGCTGGTGGTGGGGGTCTGTGACTACTTAATTATATAATGCAACTGAATGCTTCATATAAATATTTCGTGTTGGTTTTACAGACATACGAGCGTATACTGTCATAAAATACATAATTAGAAACTGAAAGTACACACAGCGTCTCTGGTATGTCACGTAAGAAATTATCTTCTGTCGATTTTCTATGGAAGTCAATCGAAGAAATGTTTCCTGATCTCTTTAAAAAGTGGATGAGGTGAGACAGAAAGGGAGTAAAGGTTTACCCCCGTTCGTCTACAGGTCCGTGTGTCTGCCTTTCTGTCTGTATACCAAATTTTCTAATTTCATATTTTGACAGCTTATTTATATTAGTCTGCGATAATATATGGGTTTCAATGGGTTGAAATTTAAGAAAGAAAATGGATCTAAACTGTGGCGAATTTACACTAGAATTATACAGGAAATGTTTCTAGCCTCTACAATACCGCGCATTTTCCATTTTATGTGTGATAAAAGTAGAAAAGGCACGCATATAAACCAGATTTCTATCTTACTAGAAGCTAGAGCTGCCGCCTAGCGGTCGCTACATTATACCCCCGCTTCCGCCGCCCTGGACCAATTCATAAGGCAAACATTTTTTTTTTCAATAAAAAGTACAAGCAGAGACAATGATTTCTATGTACAATAACTGTATATGAGGATGAGTGAAAACGTTACGGAAAGGACACGAAAAATCAATCCTATATTTATTTTGTGGTCTTGACCTTGGAGCAAGGGACAAGCCGGGGCCATTTTTATCAAACATCTTATCGTATCGTACGACCAAAATTTTATCTGTACACTTGTTGATACCAGATACAAAAAATGTTACCATTTCATATGTTCAAAAAATTCTATTTATAGACCTACGGGCAGGTAGCATGTTTTCTGTATAATGTGTCTACTTCAAAGAAAACAGATATCACAGTTTTGACCTATACGATAGATTTTAGTAGTCTTGCTGGACAAAATTCAGCGACTAGTGTAGATTATGATCAGCCTGCACATGTATGCAGTCTGATCATGATCTACAGTGTTTGTCATCAGTCATCAGTTAATGGCAGTGTCCAAATTGAAAGATGGACAAGTTCATTATAGAAATTTAGCAGGGTAAGGTTTAAAAGAGTTTAGAAAAATAATGTATGTTTAACAGTTTTATTGCTAGAGCATATCAAATCGCCTAGAAAAGTCTTAATAAACAGGGAAGATTTAATGATGTAAGAATCATATTTGTATGTCAAGTCTTATATTATAATTTCTTGTCAGATTTACATTTTTTATGAAAAGCTTGCTATGCTTGCCCCACTACATGTACCATAAATATGAACAGTTAGGGTTGTAACTGTTTCAAGTTATCGCAGTTCATAACCCATTTGAGTTGTTTCTTATACTTTCAAAACTTGTTTCAGTTATAAAACATTACAAAACCCTTCTGTGCTAATTCCTCATTTTGAATGAGACTGATGCAATTACTTCCTGAATCCTTGAACTTTTATCTTTCCAGCCACAGCCATGCCGTAAATTTTTTGCGCAAGGCTGATAAAGGTTTACGCAACAGTTTTAAAGCTATAAAACTCTAAACATCCCATTTATGCTTATCAGGTCATGATCAGACTAAAAGAGAATTTGATTAACCAGTTTGCTACTAATTTCACTTTAAAGGTCACTTTGTGAGAACAGCAAGAAGACTTTTTGAATAACTTACCTGAGTTAACCATATTTTTATATAACTAATACAGGTTATAAAATGCTTGAAAAAGTAACTGAAATAGGTTACATAACTTAAAACAGTTACACCCCTGACTGATGAATACTTGTTAAAACACATGATAATTCAATTATATGTATGTCATAGAAATTATAAGAGAGTCGTAAATTCAGGATGTTTCATGGTGAGGTAAAGAAATTAAATTCTGTTTAATTCTGTGATTTTACATTTACATTGTACTTTGTTACTGACCTGAAACATTGGGTGTGGAGAATTTTAACATTATTGATCAGTTTCACTTGAAAATTTACACACCAAATTGTATAATCTGTTATGAGCTTAGTGTAATTATAGGTTAACAGATTTTGTATCAAGAAATCTGCAAGACTTCTGCAATCTAATAGTCTTTTTATTTCATCCATGTCTACACTTTAAATAACTGTTTAAATGCGACGGCATACACGAAATTGACATCACAAATTACGTCACACATCCAATATGAAATTTGAATGTCAGTATGGAAAAAAACATTGACGTGTCAGGTTTTAGTGATACTTAACAGTTTTTAGCTCGACTATTCGAGGAATAAGTAGAGCTATCCTACTCACCACGGCGTCTGCGTCGGCGTCACACCTGGTTAAGTTTTTCGTACCAGTCCACATTTTGATAAAGTCATTTGAGATAAAGCTTTGAAATTTTCAACTCTTGTTAATCATCACCATGTCCAGTTATAGACAATAGCACATAACTCCGTCAATGATTTTGACTGAATTATGACCCCTTTTGACTTAGAAACCATGGTTAAGTTTTTCATTCCAGTTCATATTTTGACAAAGTCTTTTGAGATAAAGCTAACTATTTTGACTGAATTATGGCCCTTTTTGGACTGAAATTGGCTCATATATTGCCATTTAGTGCAAGATTTATCGAAATCAAAGTAATACAGGAACATTGTTTGTCTAATGTATTTAATTCTTTTGTCTGAATATCCGTAGAAATATTTTGACCCCATTCTTCAATCAGTTCTTCGAATAGTCGAGCGCGCTGTCATCAGACAGCTCTTGTTGTACAAGTCCACGTTTTGTTAAAACTATTTGACATGTGGCTTTTAAACTTTGAACACTTGTTTATCATCATGATTTCCATGTGTTGACAAGAGTACATAACTCTGTCAAATATTTTGACTGAATTATGGCCCTTTCTGCACTTTTAAATTGGTTCAGGTTTTAGCTCGACTATTTGAAGAATAAATAGAGCTATCCTACTTACCACGGCGTCGGCGTCTGTGTCGGCGTCGGCGTCACACCCTGGTTAAGTTTTTCGTACCAGTTCACATTTTGACAAAGTCTTTTGAGACAAAGCTTTGAAACTTTCAACACTTGTTTACCATCACCATGTTCAGTTATAGGCAAGAGTACATAACTCCATCAAGCATTTTGGTAGTATTATTGCCCCTTTTTGACTTAGAAATATTGGTTAAGTTTTTCGTACCAGTCTACACTTTGACAAGGTCTTTTGAGATAAAGCTTTGAAACTTTCAACACTTGTTTACCATCACCATGTCTAGTTGTAGGCAAGAGTATATAACTCCATCAAGCATTTTGGCTGAATTATGGCCCCCTTCTGACTTAAAAATCTTGGTTAAGTTTTTCATACCAGTTTATATTTGTGTAAAGTGTTTGACATATGGCTTTGAAACTTTTATATCTTGTTCAGTATTATAGTCTCCATCAATAGGCAAGAGTACATAACACTATCATCTTTTTTGGCTGAATTATGGCCCTTTTTGAATTTGGAAATTGGTTCTGTTTTCGTGTATGTCCATGTTTTGTCAATATATGACATATGGCTTTTAAACTTTAATGACTTGTTTATCATTATGATTTCCATCTGTAGACAAGAGTACATAACTCTGACAACTATTTCAGCTGAATTATGGCCCTTTTTAGACTTTGAATTTTTTGCCAAAACTATTTGAACTGCGGCTTTGAAACTTTTAACACTAGTATATCAACATGATTTCCATCTGTACATAACTCTGTCAACTACTGATGCGGGAGGCATATAGTGATCGTCCTGTCCGTCCGTTCGTTCGTCCGTCCGTTCGTCCATCCGTACGAGGTTAACCAAATGGGACCGTTTCGTCTAGCATCAATACCCCTTACTAGAATGACTTGATACTAATGCAGATGAAACTTGTGACCATTCCTCATCTTCAAACATCACCTGACCTCAGTTTGACCTTGACCTTTACCTCAATTTGGACTTAGGGTGCTTAATATGGGCCATCCCGTGTTTAACCAAATGGGACCGTTTCGTCTAGCTTTAATACCACTTACAAGAATGAATTGATACTAATGCAGATGAAACCTGTGACCATTCCTCATCTTCAAACATCACCTGACCTCAGTTTGACCTTGACCTTGACCTCTTTTTGGACTTAGGTTGCTTTATATGGGCCATCTCTTGGTTAACCAAATGGGACCGTTTCGTCTAGCATTAATACCACTTACAAGAATGAATTGATACTAATACAGCTGTAACCCGTGACCATTCCTCATCTTCAAACATCACCTGACCTCAGTTTGACCTTGACCTTGACCTCTTTTTGGACTTAGGTTGCTTTATATGGGCCATCTCTTGGTTAACCAAATGGGACCGTTTCGTCTAGCATTAATACCACTTACAAGAATGAATTGATACTAATACAGCTGTAACCCGTGACCATTCCCCATCTTCAAACATCTCCTGACCTAAGTTTAACCTTGACCTCGTTTTGGACTTATAATGCTTTGTATCGACAAGGATGCCACCGGGGGCATCAAGCGTTTATTGAACGCAGCTCCTTGTTGGACTTGGAAATTAGTTAATTTTTTTATACAAGTCCATATTTTGCCTAACATATAACTTAACATGTTATTTGCCATCATGGTCACACATTGCCATTTAGTGCAAGACTAATCGAAATCCACAAATACAGGAACATTTTTGTTTAATCCATTTCTTTCTTTTGTCTGAAAATCTATGGAAATATTTTGACCCCATTCTTCAATCAATTCTTCAAAACGTCGAGAGCGCTGTCATCCGATATCTCTTGTTCATACACATTGCCATTTAGTGCAAGACTTATCGATATCCACAAATACAGAAACATTGTTTAATCTATTTTTTTCTTTTGTCTGAAAATCTGTGGTAATAATTCGACTCCGTTCTTCAGTCAATTCTTCGAATAGTGGAGCATCATCCAACAGCTCTTGTTTTAGATGAGTATGTAGATTAAAAGCTGACTTTTTATCTTCTAGTGTATTAAACAGAAAAAAAACGAAAAAAAAAAACAACTTTCGTATAAGTCTATGCGTTCCCTGTTATTGGTTCTAAAGATCAGTCGATTTGTTGTAATACCCCCACCCCCCCATCCCACCCCAAGAACGCTTAAGACTAGGATCAGGAACGTTGATAGGAAGACTGGCCATGACCAGTAGATGACCAATATTGATTTTGAGGTCAGTAGATCAAAGGTCATGGTCACAGTGACCCGGAACAGTTAGACTGTTTCCGGACGATAGCTACAGAACACTTGGGCCTATGATCATGAACGTTGATAGGGAGATAGGACATGACCAGCATATTCCCCATATTGATTTTTAGGCCAGTAGGTCATAGCTTAAGGTCACAGTGACCCGTAACAGTTAGATAACTCAAGAACGCTTGGGCCAAGGATCATGAAATTAGAGAGGGAGGTTGATAATGACCAGCAGACCCATACTGATTTGAGGTCAGCAGGTCAAAGGTCAAGGTAGCATTTTAACAGTTTCTGGATGATTACCTCAATAATGCTTAAGCCTAGAATCATGAAGGTTTAAAGGGAGGTTAGTCATGACAAGCAGATGACCCCTGTTTATTTTGAGGTTAGTAGGTCAAGGTCACATTGACTCAGAACATTAAAACTTTCCTTTGCCAGATAATTAGAGAATGCTTTGTTCTAAGATCACATTTGATGACTCAAATGACAAAAAATGTTTCTTTTTCTTGTGCAATTATGAAATGCATCGTGGGTGGGGGGGGGGGGGGGGGGGGGCGGTGGGCATTTGGTGTCCTACTATGAGCTCTTGTTCTGTTGTCTTTGAGAAACTAGAATTCATGATGGGTTTGTTGAAACTTTGTTCAGAATTAGAAATTTCATGTTCAGACTTTGAGTTCAAATGCTGGAATTACTGTTACAGTATTTTATGTCCCTGAAGTTGGGCATATTAAAATTGCACTGTCCATCCGTCCGTGAGTGCGCCTGGTAAATTCTTGTCCGGACTGTAACTCTTCCATCCATAAAGGGATTTTGAAATAACTTGACATAAATGTTCATCATAATGAGACAAAGTGTCATGCACAAGGCACAGACCCCTAGCTCTATGGTCAAGGTCACACTTAGAATAGAAAAAAGTGGAAACTTCACAGGTCGCTCAGGTCAAAGGTGTTTCTTGTCTGGTCCATAACTCTGCCATTTATCACGGGATTTGAAAATAATCTGACACAAATGTTAACCATATTGAGAAGGTGTGTCACACTTATGACCAAGTTCTCTTAGGTCAAGGTCACAAGATGATATGTGATTTTTTGCAAACACAACTGTGACATTCTTAGGGCAACTTAGGGGGCATTTGTCACCAACAGCCCAAAATGCAAAAAATCGCGCGCTCGATTTCAAAATTTTCCGGGGGAGCATGCCCCCCGACCCCCCTAACACAGGCCCTCATTCTTCAGCACCCAGCCCTTTTTCAAGTCTAGATACAACACTTTATTTAAGACTGACTTTGTTTCTGGACAGTACTTTAATATTTTGCCATATGATTTAGGTATCATATTCTTGTGACCAAAATTTGGTATATTTCTTAAGATGTATGTATCTAATTAAGTATATGTTGAAGTATTTTTAGCTCGACTATACAAAGTATAAGGAGAGCTATTCTACTCAACCCGGCGTCAGCGTCTTTTCGCGTCCCCATCTTGGTTAAATTTTTTTTTTTTTTTACACTTTCCCCTTTTCAACTTATCTCTGTAATTACTTGATGGATTTGATTCGAACTTGAAATACTTATTCCTCATCATCATCCACATCATCTGACATAAAGGCCATAATTTTGGCACCAATATTTCATGAATTATCCCCCCTTTTCACTTAGATGTTCAGGTTCAAGTTTTGATGCACTTTCACTCTATCTCTGTTATTACTGAATGAATTTGATTCAAACTTAAAATAGTTGTTCAACATCATCACCCACATCATATGGCACAATGTGCATAACTCTGGGACCAATTTTTCATTGATTATTCCCCCTTTTTACTTAAAATTTTAGGTTAAAGTTTTGATGCACTTTTCACTATATCTCCGTTATTACTGAATGAATTTGATTCAAACTTAAAATAGTTGTTCAGTTTTGTCTAGTTAGCTCGACTATTTAAAGTATGTAGAGCTGTCCTACTCTACCTGGCGTTGGCATCCTTCTGCATCCGCACTTTGGTTAAAAGTTTGATGCACTTTCACTTTATCTCTGTAATTACTTGATGGATTTGTTTCAAACTTAAAATAGTTATTCCTCATCATCCCCCTTTTTACTCTGATATCTATGTTTCATGAATTGTGCCCTATTTGACATAGAACTTAAGGTTAGAGTTTTCATGCACTTTCACTCTTATCTCAGTTATGTCAGTAAATAGATTTGATTAAAAGTGTAAATAGTGATTCAACATCATCACTCATTTGACAAAAGGGACATAACTCTTGCACAAATAGTTCGTGAATTATTCCCCCTTTTTACTTATAATTTCAGGTTAAAGTTTTGAAGCACTTTCAATCTATCTCATTTATTACCTAATGGATTTGATTAAAATTTGAAATATTTATTCCACATTATCATCCACAAGGTCCATAACTCTGGTACCAATATTTCATGAATATTGTCCCCTTTTACTTTGACATTTAGGTTAATTTTGATGCATTTTCACTGTATCTCAGTTACCGTTATTTTACATTTTTAAGGGCACAGTCCCGGCAGCTGGTTTCCAGAACAGGACCGTATATTTACGGGGAGTCTGTAACGTTTGGGCACTGTAGTAACTACAATATTGCTCGTTATTTTAGATTTTTACGGGCGAAGTCCCGGCAGCTGGTTTCTAGGACAGGGCCGTATATTTACGGGGAGACTGTAACTTTTGGGTACCGTAGTAACTACAGTATTGCCCGTTATTAATACTGTTACAGTCGGCCCGAAAATTTACGGAACTGTTATGGAAACCAGCTGCCGGGACTTTTCCCGTAATATTTTACGTATTTTTTTTACAGTGTACCTTGATGTGTAGCAAAAAGGTTCAACGTTGATGATGGTGTTTTTCTGTGATATATTGACTGGGATAGTATTACTTTCAGAAATATAGAGCTGTCATTGCTGCAATTTTGTTGTGAAATTCACAATCCATTTCCAAAAGTGCTTGTTGTACTATACAGCAAAGAAGGAGAAATTGTACCGGGCCGACACCTTTAACTGCTCGCCGTTACATGACTGAAATACTGTTGAAAAACGGCGTTAAACCCAAAACAAACAAACAATCAATAAATGACTATGAGGTCTTTGGCTATGGATTATATCTCTATCAACATGCCTTCGTAAAAATACGGGATTATATCGCTATAAACATGCCTTCGTAAAAATACGTATGTGCGGTTCTGTTCGTATTAATGCAAAATGTTACATAAGATATCCTTTTAGTATTCATAGTTTTAACATGACATTAGCATTTCTATTGACCACAGAGTGTTGCATTTTCAGGTACTAGCAATATTTACAATGAACAAACTGAATTCGAAAGCAAGTTTAAGTCGCCATATGACCTAAAATTGTGTCGGTGCGACGTTAAACCCAACAAAATAAAAATAAAGAAAGCAAGTTTCAAACTGAAACAGAAATAAAACTCAGTTGTTTTAACATGTGCTACAAAATAAGCAACTTTACAGTTTCATTTAAATATTGAATTGATTTAGTACTTCTAATTTAAAGTCTGAAATTTAAATCAAAGTGTACATGTAAGTAGAGTGTTATGATACCCGAGTGAAATTAATACCATTTCGTGCTAAATGTAAAATACGTAAAGCTAAAAGCTACGAATATTTTTTTCTCCACTTTATATGATTAAGAGATATTAAAATGTACCTTCCTTGTTGTCGTTTATTAAAAGATGCTGTTAAGACTTTGTCCCATACTATTCCTTGAAAAAGTTTAGGTTCCGAGCTGAGGCGAGAAATAAAAAAAAATAATTTAAAGATGTGAGCATTTCTATAAAAATCGTGAGTAATGCCCTGTAAACTTTATAGTTCATCAATATTATTACCCCTACAGATTTAGATTAATCGGTAATTATGACTAGATCGTTATATTACTGAAAATTGGCACCCGCCTGCCGTGCAATCAGGTTGTTATAAAGGATTAATCCTCGAACAGAACCGAATTTTCAAAAAATCATACAAAGATAATGTTTCTTTTTCAGTTTTGTTTTACTTATTATCATGCAATGCTTGTCCTCATGGGCTTCATAGCCTATTGGAATGAAATTTAATAAACTCTTAAACTTTTATATTAAAATACAAATTGTATCTAATTCCGAACACAATAATGAATACAAGTGGTGCATAGTGCCCTTAGTCGCTAACCTGAAATATGACACACTGAATTCTTAATAGTAACAACTATGTTTAGTATAACCAGGGGGGCTTCTAAGTGTGTTCATAAGTGCCTCACCTGGCCTTGACTGAACATGAATGTATTTACGACCCGCTGAACCATGAATAGTAATAATGTCGCACTTCCGCGTTAAATAAGCAACATTTGACACTGGCCCTGGTATTTGTCAGAGTGAAGTGGTATTGTTCCGAGGCCAAAGGCCTCAATATCAAATCACTTGTTTATTGACAATTTTATTAATATACTACTTGTACTTTCACAATTCAAACACTCAATTTTATAATTGTAACAAAGAACAACTCTAGAAATACACCAAATATTTTAGCCATTTCCATGGAAATATTAAGTAGAGCTAATCAAAAACGTATATCCCAGTACATTTTGAAAATAGACCAATGTTTCTGTTTTACTTTTTCTGTATACTAAAACACTAATACAAACAGAATGTCTATTGCGATTCTTGTATGTGTCGGTGAACAGAAAGACCGGAAAGCGAGGGATAGCACCGAAACACTGGAAAGCCGCACTCCAGTTTTTTAAAAAAAGATGTTCTGGTCGGGTTTTCAATGGTTTAAATCGATGAATTATTGAAAAAGAAAAAAAAACACACATATAATTTAATAAAATTCAGACCAAACAGTTTGCCTATATTACGGTAGTACGATATTACACTTTACGCGAGTGCTTTCCGGTCCTTAAATGATATGATGATAATTTGTCCGCGAGCTAGATACGTTCAAAATATTGTAGTGTTAATTACGCTAGTATGCACGTTACGTGTTACCGCGTTTATGACGTCAACGTCACTTCCGACGATATGATATGTTGTACTGTTATGTTTCTTTGCTGGAACTTACTTACATTTTTGGTGCCGTGACCAGCTATTTTGAATAACCATGAATCTTCAGAAACAAATTTCAACACGAGAAGGTCAGCGCAGAGTTGTACAGAGGAAATTAGACAGTATAACTGATAATATGTCGCCACTTGAATTTATGTCAATGATAGACTATTTGACAGAGAAAGCTGAGATAATCAAAGGACTGAATGAGAAGATAGTAAACCAGTGTGATGTCGCAGAAATTGAAACTGAAATTGTAGACAGTGAAGAGTATATACGACTTAGATCTCAGAATTCAGAAATTACGTGAAACTTCTCGCAAGCATAGTCAATATTTTACAAACAATAGTTCTGTGGATAATGAAGAAAACCAAGCGTTACCACGTCATGCAGGTTCGAGTACTTTTTTTCAACACAAGCTTCCGAAACTGACTTTACCTATTTTGAGGGAGATCTAACAACCTGGCAAACTTTCTGGGACTCCTTCGAGTCATCGGTTCATCTAAATGCTTCGTTATCGGACGTTCATAAGTTCAACTATCTGAAATCTTTGCTTCAAGGTACAGCTTCACGGTTTATAGACGGATTTCCTTTGACGAATACTAACTGTTCCAAGGCAGTGAGTCTACTCAGAGAGCGTTTCGGTAAGTCTCAGAAGATTATTCATACGTACATGCAGTCTTTGTTGGAACTTGCAAAACCTGACAACAGTGTGGTGAGTTTACAATGATTTTATGATAAAATGGAAATTTTTATTAGAGGTTTGGAATCCCTCGGACAATCGCAAGAATTATACGGTAGTTTACTTGTACCAATAGTGTTGGAAAAAATTCCCTTGTGAGATCAACGAAACATGCCACGTGAATATGGTTGTCAGATTTGGAATTTACAAGATTTGAATTATCTTTATCCAAAAAATTTTTTTTGAAGCAGGTGAAACAATGGAAGTGTCGGAAGGGCACACAACATTACAGCGTCTTTGCTGGAACCAGACCAAAGCCGAAACAACCCAGCCACAGGCATAGAAACGATCATTACAAGAAAAATGACAAAAAGTGTGCCCCTTCTGCAAAGATAAAACATTGTCCAAACGAGTGCAAAAAGGGTCATGTCGTACGAGTCGCGCATTGTTTATAGTGAAAAAAGGAACATCGTGTTTAACTGTTTACGGAAACATCAAGTTCGTCGTGCCGTTCCACAAATAGATGTCGTCACTATCAGCGCAAACATCATTCTAGTATATGTGATAAACATTTCAAGCAATCTTCATTAAATCCCGACGCTGCAAGTTTCACAGTACCAGCTACGTCCGACGTCATATCCCAACCCGATACAGCAACTCTACACTCAACAATTGATTCCAGACCGGATATACGACTCAAGACAGCTGATGCCGAGGTATGTACTTCTAGTGTTTCTATAGAGACAAACATTCTTTTTGATGAGGGAGCTCAGCGTTCTTTTATTAAGTGTTGACAGAAAAGTTACATCTTTCCCAGACCGGAAGTGAGGTAGTACATTTAGCGTCTTTCGGTGATACCAGCCAGCGAGTTCGAAACATGACCAAGGGGACTATTTCTCTTATTACAGACGATAAAGAAAAAATAGACATAGAAGTGTTGATCATTCCAAAAATAGCCGTTCCGTTACGTAATGTGAATCAGAACATTTCAACTTTACCATATTTACGCGGTTTGAAACTTGCTCATCCAGTTACAAATAACAAAGAATTGGAGATATCGTTGCTGATTGGTGCAGATTCATATTGGAAAGTAGTTCAAGATAGAGTGTTCCGAGGAAACGCTCCAACTGCGGTACAGTCAAAAATTGGATATCTTCTGTCAGGTCCGCTTCCAGTATCCATATACAAGCAACTTCCGGTTTCCGCACAAGGAAGACCCACACATCACATGCTTAACGTTCTTACGTCACCAACAGACCCCTGTGATCTGGAGAGATTTTGGAGGCTTGAATCTCTAGGAATTTCAGAAAATGAAGAAAATAAGTCTACATCTACTTATCAAGAGAATTACCTGCGGGATTCGATAACCTATAGCAATTGACGTTATACAGCAAAACTACCTTGGAAGGATGATCATGAAACTTTGCCCACTAATTATGACATAACGAGGAAACGTACTGAAAACGTCATTAAGCGTCTACGTCAAGACCCACAAATCTTACAGAAATATGGAGAAATTATCAAAGATCAGGAGACGAGAGGTTTTATTGAGAAGGTTGATGAAACAATCATACCACAACAGCAGATACACTACATCCCTCACCACGGAGTTAAGAAATATTCTGTTACTACACCGATACGCATAGTATATCGAGGGTTCGGCGCAAGACTATTGTAACTGCTTTTCTGACTTTTTTGCAGGAGAAGGGAAAAACTGTATATTTTCACTAAAGTTTGACTTCTGTAAGTTTCCTTTAAAATGTAAACTAAAAGCTTCAGTACTCGCAACATTGCACGACACGTCCGGTGCTAATCCCACGACTATACCTATGGAACCAGCGTTTACTTCCGGCATTCATCAAGTTATTAATATCAACAAATTCAGCACATACCAGAAGCTATTACGTGTAACAGCATACGTCATGAAATTTATACATAACTGTAGACATTCTAGCAGACGACTTGAACCCTTGTCCTACAGTGAACTTACACACACACACACAGAGAACATGGCTTTTAAACTGTCAAACCATTACTTACCAGGAAGAAATCATCAACATGAGATCCAGTAAATTACGCTCAGAACTTGTCAAGCAACTAAGATTATTCATCGACAATGATGGTGGAGTCCGCTTTGGAGGTAGAATTCACAACGCGCCGCTTGCCGAGAGTTCGAAATTTCCTTACCTGTTACCATCAAGGCATCCCTTGACCCATTTGATTGTTCTTGATTGCCACCAGAGAGTGCTACATGCGGGCGTTGATTCTACTATCACTTACATTCGCCAGAAGTTCTGGCGTTTCGTCATTCGTCAACGTGTAAAGACAATCATTCGAAAATGTGTCACGTGCAGAAAGGTAACTGGGAGGTCATATGCATCCCCTGATCCACCTCCCTTACCCAGATGTAGAGTAGAAGATACAGTACCGTTCACAGTAACAGTGTCGACTTCCCAGAGGCGCACTGTACGTCAGAAGTAAGAATGAAACTGAAGAAAAAGCATATATTTGTTTATTTACATGTGGATCCACACGAGCGGTTCACTTAGAAGTCGTCCGAGATTTATCCGAAGAATCCTTTCTTCAAGCTTTTAGGAGATTCACCAGCCGGAAATCTCTTCCACACGTCATGATCTCCGACAACGCTTTAACATTCATGGCTGCGTCTAACCATAAAAGACGTCTGTTCGAGTCGCGGAAAGTACAAGACACCCTTACAAGTCAAAGTACCACGTGGAAGTTCATACCCATGCGCGCTCCATGGTTTGGCGGCTGGTTGGAGAGATTAATCGGGCTACCAAGCCAGCATTGAAGAAGACCTTGGTCGTTCTACTTTAACTTTGACATTGCTACAGACGGTAGTTACCGAAATAGAAGCGTTTTGAATGACCGGCCATTAACGTACGTCTCTTCCGGTATAATCCAAAACCACTAACACCACCCCATCTTCTAAATGGCAGACCCCATTATAAACATTACCATATCACAACCCTAAAGATGAAACAGTGCCAAGTTCAATCCTTGGTGGACACCGTAACAAATAAAACCAAAGGGGCCATAATGGGCCTGAATCGCTTTACCGTCCCAACATACCCCAATTTTGAATGAGATGTGTCTTTTTTTTATTTTTTGACTGGACCTAGTTTTTAACTCATGTGACCAGTTTGAACTTCACATAGATATTTATCAGGATAAAAATTCTGACCAATTTTCTGAGATCCTTTGAAAATATGGGCCCCTAGAGATGTCACAAAGTTTTCATATTTAACCCAATGACCTAGTTTTGAAAAATGGACCCAGTTTTGAACTTGAAAACCCAGATAAATCAGGTAACATTCTCAATAAAATTCTGAAATCTCATGAAAAATATGGCTCTAGATGGTCACAAGGGTTTTTTATTACTTTACCTAATGACCTTTGGTTTTTACCGCATGTGACCCGTTTTGAATTTTTCCCCAGATATCATCAAAATTGAACTTTAGACCAATTTTCATGGAGATCCATTAAAATATGGCCCCTAGAGCGGTCACAAGGTTTCTATTTTTTGATTACTGACCTAGTTTTTTACGCAGTTACCCCGTTTCAACTTGACCTAGACATCATCAAATGAATTTTTCAGACAAACTTTCATAAGATCCCATTTAAAAAATGGCCTCTAGAAAAGGTCACAAGGGTTTTTTTTTTTTTTTGATCTAATGACCTAGTTTTTAATGGGACGGGCCAGTTTCAAACTTGACTAGATATCATCAAGGTAAACATTCTGAAATAACTTCCCTGAAGATACATTGAAAAATATGGCCCCCTGAAGGGACAGGTTTTCATTTTACCATCACAAGTTTTGGGCGCACGGCCGTTTGACTTGACTAAGGTTTTATTTTGAATTGCTTTTTGATCTAACTTTTTCATAAAGTCCATGAAGAAAATTTTGAACTCTAGAGTGGTCAAAGCAAAAGTTTAAAGCACGGACGGACGGACGACGACGGGCTACGGCGGCGACGGAAAGACGGGCGCTGCACGATCACAAAAGCCCACCTTGTCACAAAGTGAATGTGCTAAACAAACCAGATCCAGATAAAACTGATAACAACTTCAGGAAAAAAGATGGGAACGAAAATCTTACTGCTTCGAGAGCAAAATCGTAATCAGGGCGAACAAACAAATCCATAGCGGTAGGCGACGTTGTACACTTTTATGATGAAAATTCCCCGGGGCACAGTGGAAGTTGGCCCGTCATAGAAGAACGTGCCCGGGAGAGTGGGACTGGTCCGGTCAGCGAAATTAAACAACAAAGGTTTCTACTAATGACCATAGTAAAATTTTACCCTTTGAAGTTAAGAACAGTAGATGTGATATAATCATTCGTGAAAAAGACATGAATGTTAATATAGTTGAGACTACTTATACTTGGATATCTGTTGTTTTTTAAAACATTCTTGTGAAATAACGCATATAAATCAAAAGTGACTTTAATGGTTTTACTGATGTATACCTGAAATTTTAAAACTTTCGCATTTTTTAGTGTGCATGGGAATATCGGAGACTTTACATTGGGTTTAACTAAGCATTTAATAATTGTTTTCCCAAAAGACTTACAATTTACCCCAAACAAGTGCATATCTAACATTTCGCGCCCCCAGTAGTCCGCGAGCTAGATACGTTTAAAATATTGTAGTGTTAATCACGTAGTAGCACGTTACGTCTTACCGCGTTTTGACGTCAACGTCATTTCGAAGTTATGAAGTTTTTTATTGGGTTTTGTATGCGATCAGAGATTCAGATACAGATACGAATGAAACAACGCACTTTATTGTTTGTTTGCTGGAACTTACTTACAAAATTATCTGTTTCTGTTATACATAAAGTGTAATTTTATCTTTTTACATGTTTTAAGTGGTTTTACTCATTTCTTGTCAATGTTGAGAAAGATTTTATTAATGATATTTATGATAGACTATTTCATTTGAGTAGTGTTTTGAACAGGGAAAAAATAGAAAAAACGTTGGGAAAGTAAGTAAGAAAAATTTTAGATGTATTATTTGCAAAAAAAAAATAGAATTTTGCATAACATTTGGGTTATTGTAGTAACCCCTAGTCACAAAAGCCACCGAAAAGCAGTTTATATATCATAACATTGAGAGGAAAACACTACAGAAGTTTTTTAAGAAGTATAATGTAAGAAAATTAAGAAATACAAGATATGTAATTGTTGTTTTTTATTATATGTTAGTTATCATAAACACTGTATTATTGGAGCAAAAAACAGACTTATATTAATCAATTTTGACGATATTGAAAATTTCGAGTCACCGTAGCACTTACGACATCACAAACTTTATATCTGTACTGTTAAAAAACAGTTTTTTGTTAAAAACAGGGAAAATCAATTCATCATTATAATACTTTTAAGAAAAATTAATAAAACATGTATCACAAAAGAATCCCCTAAGCAACAAAAAAAGGAGGACTTATATGAAACTCAATTTTTAATCGGATTAATGAGAAGCATGCATGTGTGAAAATTTTGAAAAAAATATGCCTTGACATAACTTTTTTCAGTGAGTATCTACCATTTGAGTGTGGTAAAAATGTTAAATGACATTTCTTTGTGGCTGCAGACAAAAGAGCAAATATTGTACACATATGTGTTGATCAAGATAATACAACTAACCAATCACATATAATAATCCTCACGGCTCGTTTTATTCTTAACCGAAATTTTGCGTTTACAACTGAAAGTGACATTCGAGTTGCAATATTATTTATGCATTCCAATAAATTATTTTTTAACAAGTAATTTTGATTATTTAACAGTAGATGTATGTCATTTTCAGACTCCGCATTGTTTAAGTGGATTAGGTAGAAAGGTTTCATCGATTCGAAAATTTTGGGCAAACGACTTACATGTTTTCAGTCAAATTTTCCTAATGAGCAGAATCAGGTGGCCTTTATGAATTGCGTGAATGGTTTTGTGCTTTTATTACGGCAAGATCAGGACCCTCATACTGAAACAGAAAGTTATCAAAAGAAATTTTACACCATCCATTAAAAATAGCATGCCAAAATCATCAATTTTGAAGTCTTTGAACAAAACCCGCGATTTACCGCTGCGGAACAATGTCCAATTTATTGATTTACAAATTTTTAGTCCCTACTGAATACAGGATAAAACGAAATTGGGCCATCCTCTCGTTTTTTTCCCCAAAACAGCAAACTGGAATGGTATCCCTCAAAAGCACGGAACCCTTGCTGTGATTTGAATGCCCGCGCCAAGGTACTCATCGACAAAGTTGCAGCAGTTAGTTTTACAACTTCATAGAATTTTTGAAACGGGGTTTAATTTTTTAAAGAATTAAAATTTTTATCTTTACCTTAATTTAAGACATCCAAAATCACGAGGTTCTAATATTGCAAATATGACGCTTGATGTGACTTAGTGAAAATGTTACGTTGAAAATTTGCACAACGTTACATTTCAAGTAAATCGTGTTGTTTTTGTAGCTTAAAACTAGAATTTAATTTCAGTGCTTTAAATGTCAAAGTTTACTGATTAAAAACAAAATGTTGGCCCTTTTCCAAACTTCCACTGCGAATCTATATCAAATTTTTAGCCTGTCCATGATAAATTTGGGAATCGTGGCTACGAGCCACTGGTTTTGTTCACATTATATGTATACGGGATGTGCCTTTTGTACAGCCTAGGAAAGGGGCGGGAGAAATCCGTACGGATGCTTTAGGGAGGGTTAAATTTTGGGAAAACGTAATTTTAGTGCATATGCCGTGAAGTCTCCGCAGTGTTCCTGCAAGTACTGTTCCATGCAGCATAGGCTTTTCGCGGAGTAATGTAGGAAAGGGACAAGTTTACACGACAGTTAGTGCTTTGAAATTTGGTTGGTCTCTGCCCCCATCAAAGAAAAATGAGGGCTCGGTTCTGAAATAATTAGAAGCCTCATGATGCCCAATCAGCTCCCGCACTAGTTGTGTGTAGTGTCCCAGGGTCCACCCCTCTCAGCCGCAAGGTTCACGCACACCAAGCTGTCCTGGCTCTGTCAGGCCTGCGCTCATCAAGGTAGACCAGGTTGTAATCATTGCCTGATCCTTCTCTGACCTACCAACTACACCGCAGGTATGCCGTTCCGAAATTCATATACCTATTTTTTTGATTTAAAAAAAATAATGAAAACATGTTGGAGAGGCCAATATCTATTATATCTGAAAAATGTTTTCAGCAATGATGCAGCCGCTTTTAGGGGTTTCCGCACGATGATTGCTTAATATCCCTGCGATTTTCACGGGTACCGCCGGCAGCAAGCGGCAACAGCGGTAGCAGTGCGAGCACTGTGCGAAAGTCCCACAAGTCTACAATCTCCGTACGATATCTTTAGGGCACCGTGTCCACGAAATATCGTGTGTTGGCTGCATGGTCAGCGCAAGGACTCCGAAAGGTACCCGTGTGGGATTGTGCGATGCCATCTGCGACACATTTACGAGTACGGGCTTCGATTTCCATTTTACAACTTTTCCTAACAAATCGTGAGGGTGCAAATTCCTGAAATCCGTGCAAACATGCACTTTCAGCTTCTGACGGAAGGAGGTACGGGGCCCTTCTATATAGATGGGCTCCGCCCGACGCATCGCGGGCCAATATGAACAAGGTTTACTTGCCAATATTCCAGCTGTGTATAATACGTATTATCATTTTTGTGTAGCCTTCTACAATATGATTCTTAGAAAAAATCAGAGCATTACGTATTGCGAAATAAAAATGTATAGCTAAATACCTTTCAATAGTTTGGGAAAGAAATATTCAAAATGACTTTACATTTGTTTTATAAAGAACAGTGACTTTTTATGATATTCATCTGTCAAATATTTCTTTTAAAAATGTTGTGTCTTCTTCATAAAGAAAAAGAGCCACTATTGCCGGAGTTTTCTTTTCATGCATGGAGGGATTTTGATAAAAACTTTGGCACAAATGTTCACCACCCGAGGGGAGTGTTTGCCGCAAGAACCAGGTCCCCAGGTTCTAAGGTCAGGTCACACTTAGAGGTCAAGGATCAAGAATGAAAACCTTGTCAGGCATTCTTCTTATGCATAAGGGATTTTGGGTATAATTTGCACAAATTTTCACCACCCGAGGCGAGTGTTTTATGCGCAAAAACCAGGTCCCAGGTCAAAGGTCAAGTCACACTAGAGGCAAAGCTCAGATAAGATGACTTTGTCCGAAGCATTTCTTCTTCAGAAAGGAGGGATTTTGTGTAACTGGCACAATTATACACCATCTGAACGGTGACATGCGCAGTAACCTTCTTTTGAATTACTTCCCTTTGTTGTTACTATAATAGCTTTTTATTGTAATTTTTTTATTACTAGTGAGGGAAAAATCGAGACACTTTTTTTGAGTACAACAGCACTACATCAATTTTGAGGTATTTGACCCAAATTTTACCTGGTTAAGATTTTTGTGTGGACTAACAATTTTTTTTTTCAAGATTATCTTCCCCTTTGTTGTACTAAAAAATAACTTAAAATTGTAACTTTTTATAATTGGCCGTAGGGAAAAAAACAAGACCCTTTTGTGGTAAAAAATAGATGTTATTTCAAATTTTTGGGGTATTTTTGGGATCCCTTTCCTGGTAAGGAGTTTTTTTGTGGACTTAGAAAAACAAATGACTTACAATGATTACTAAACAACACAAAAATAAAATTCATTGCAAATACAGGTGCAAGAGAAAGGAAATTTGCTGTTTACGGCGTTTTTGTGACATTCGGCACTCTTTTTGATACAAAATAATGAATTAGCGGACCAGTGCTGTGGTAATTTTATCACTGACGCCCATGACGAACAACTGAAAAGAAACGAACGATAATGGGAAACCGAGTTATCACCCGTCAAACTCAATAGCAAAAGAGGGCGGCTACGTCACGTGTGTAATTCTGTGTTGTAAAATGTTGTAGAAAATGGGAGTGTTTGGGAAGTCGAGGACTAATTTGAAATAATCGTAGCCGCTGGCTTGGAATTAATTGAATTATTCTGCATTTAGAAATCTACTTAGATTATGGACGGCTCTCCAGTGCCATGGTGCAGGATTTGCAGATTTGGTCGGACCAGCTGACATTTTGAGAAAAGTTGCACTTACAGTATCGGTAGTATAGTCGTTGGTAGTCGAACTAACCCGACGTATACAGTTGTTTTTATTGTGCAAGTCGTTGTACAGTTAAATTTCCCGATTTGGTTTTTTAGGTTCAGTTGAATTTTATTTCCCTTCCTTTTTTCTTGAATTTAAATTAGGTTAAAAGCCCACATCTTTAGCAAAAATATTGCCTCTGTCAAGTAGAAATGCCTCAGGCCACTTGAGGATTAGTGGAGAAACCACAAGCTAGGGTCCAGTGTATGTCTTTGTTTAATATAAAACAATCTGTTGTTTTTTTTCACACAAATACACTTTATCTACGTTAGTCAAATGAAAAAAAAATCGATTACAAAAATCCGGTCACAGTATCATAAACATTCAATATAAAAGGTTAATTGTGTGAAAAAAAGGACTTTTATATTAAACAAAAAATATACACCGGACCCATGCCTGTGGGAGAAACACCATAATCTTGAACAGTTGAAGAATAATAATATTTCTCGTATGCTCAGGGTTTCTCATATTCTCGCTTTTTGCCCTTACGGGTTTTGAAATGATGTGTTTGTTATTTTATGAAATATGTCAAAAGACCACTGAAAATTTCAAATGATTTGAACCCTATTGACAAAACTTCAGCAAATTTTATCCATTATTTTTTTTCGGTGGCCCCCTTAGCAAATTTGCCCTAAATTATTGATTATGGTTATTTTCATATTTCATGATTGTATTTAATCAGAAATATCTTTTAATTTACACAATGGTAATTTTAATGTTTTAAATTCTACAACTTATTTGTGATGAAAGTCATCAATCCAGGAAGACGGAAACCTTGGTCCATTCTGGGGTGAGAGTAGATCAATCAGTAACAAAATATTTAAATGGGATACATTTTTGTAACATTTTATGACTCCATCTTAAAGACAAGTGAATTTTCTACTAAATAACACAGACACTTGGGGTCTGGAACCCCCAACCCCTCCAGCCCAAACTACTACGCACCTGTATATATTTTTATCATCATCATTGTATATCCAGACACAGACTATATGTATGTATGTATGTATACTGCTTGACGCCCCTATCGGGTATAACTAGCAGATGCGCGTCTGTGACAGAATAAAAGTTAAAAGAATGACAGTAAGATGTCAAAAGGAGGACAGTGCAAGATAAAAATGTATTAACAAGAGTAAAATCAGGATAAAAACAGGGTGTAGTCACTTAATAGTAGTGGGGTGCGTTAACAGCATGTCTGAAATGTTCAGGATCAGGCTGATTAACGATCAGGGGTGGCAGTTGATTCAATAGGGTAACGGTGTATGGAAAGAAAGAGAACTAAAAAAACATTAATGTTTGTATGGATCTGCCTAAGGGAGTGGTCGTGCATATGACGTGTTCGTCTCAATGGCTGTACTAGATATGGAGGAATTGGAATAGCTACGTAACCATGAACGATTTTGTAAAACATGAAAAGTCTAGCAGTTGTCCGCCTGTCCTCGAGTGTCTGCCAACTGAGATCATTTAACATGTTTGTTACACTATCATAATATTGACCCTTTACCCACCTGGCAGCTCTTCTTTGCGCCATTTCTATTTTATGTATGTTTCTTTGTGTGTGTGGTGACCATACCGTAGAGGCGTACTCTAGTTGTGGCCTAACCAGAGTCTTGTAGGAGGTTTCTTTAATATTTTGGTTTTTGACTGGGAGGTTTCTGCGTAAGAAACCCAGTGATTTGTTTGCCTTGTTTGTGATTCTATAATCACACAAGCAATATTAAACTTATTTGAACTAATTTGAAAATATATATAATCCCCCACTAGCTTAAAAATATTTTAAGACCCCAAGTGTCTGTGCTAAATAACACCCAAATGCTGTTTATGAAATGGTTAATCTGTTACTGGGAATACAAAAAACCCACTTAGGCCTCGAGAATATGAGAGAAAATATGATATATATATATATATGATGTGTGATATGGTTCAAATAATGTTACAGTCAAAATTTAGCTTAAATGGTGGATAAGAAATTATTTTATTACACTGGAAACATTATCTGATGTCTTACAATATACATGTATTTTACAGCTATTTTACAGTCGTAGTCATGCACCGATCGATGCATCATGCACCAATTGGTGTATTCAACAATACACCAATCGGTGTCTCGACTCAGAAAATTAATAAACTGACTGTTATTCCATGTGTATTTGATATTTCATATTGATTTTTGCTCTTAATTGTGAAAAAATAATATTGCCGATGCACAAAATTACTCATTTTTTATCTTTATTATGTATTTTTGGTAAATCATCTAGTTTCGTCTGCCAAAAGGAGGAACTTTCAACTTAATTGGGGATTACGGTCTTATTCTTTGCGTATGCGCATTAGCTGCACGTGAAATCCCCCATGTGCGGAATGTAAATAACTCAATTCTGGAATGAACAATTCGAGTTTTCTTGGAAAAATTTTACCCTTTGTTGCTGAAATTTCACAGAGCTCTGGATTGCAGGGTAGCGTTATGGATCTCGACTTCATTGTGAAGAACGTCACGAAACGTAAAATAACGCGTTGACGGATACTACTAGCCGACGGAAACTGCTCCGAAACCAGTAGACCTGATAAGTGGGGATTAAATATTTATCTGTGACTCGATAGGTAGGACTATCTGCAAGTAGGGATACATGAAAATTAAAAAAAAAATGTTTCAGAAAAGCTTGAACAATATTATCAAAAATGATTAGATTAATTAAGACTTTAGTATTATGTTTTATATTAGCCCTCGATCTTTGTTTTTATACGCCCAAAGGGACGTATGTCCGTTCGTCTGTTTGCAATTTCGTGCCCGCTCTAATTCTTGAACCCCTTGAAGGATTTCGCAGAAACTTGACACAAATGTTCACCACATTAAGACGACGTGCAGAGCGCATGCTTCGGATGGCTTGCTTTAAAGTAAAGGTCACACTTGGGGGTCAAAGGTCATATGAGTTTGTTTCGTGTCTGCTCTGTAACTCTAGAACTGCTTGAAGGATTTCAAACAAACTTGGCACAAATGTATACCATATCGAGACGACATGCAGGGCGCATCTTATGGATGGCTTGCTTCAAGGTCAAGGTCACTCTTAATGGCAGTGTTGGCGAAATGCCAGTCAATATGAGTATTGATCAGGCTGGCGGTCAATACTGGTTAAAACCGGTCAATACTGGTCGATTCAATACTTTGGTGCTAGTTACATGGTCAACACTGGTTTATTTAACACTTTTACATAATGCACATTCACAGATTAGAACAGGCTGTAACAGTAATGTAAAAACAGTAAAGCAATTTGAATAGTATAACATTTTATTCATTAAAAAGTATAGTGGATGGTCATCAGATATTCGGTACCTTCGGTTTCTGGTCACGGCCAGTTCGAATATATTGGATTCAATTTATAGTTATTCAATTTTCTTCTTACAATTCTTAATTTTAATTTTAATAGTATTACATATAATTATCTTGTGACGTAGTGGCAGTTCAAAATTTGTCCTACACAGTCCTGTCCCATGGTGTGTCAATACCGTCATGATTTGTTGCGATAACAATTTTTTTTAGTAGTTACCATGTTGATCAATAATGCAATTATTGTCAATTAGTATGAAAGGGTTGATGGCATGAAATATTAATCTATGTAATTGTGAGATGGTTGTCGATCATGGCAATGTGCAGCTTGTTAAAACAAATAAACGCATATATGAAGGGTCGGTGCAGCAATTTCATTAATTAGTACACGTATTAATTAATGCTGTTTATCATTGAAACACCTAACTGCTACAGTCGAAACATTTGTCGATAAATATGAGTCAGTTAAATTGCAGTTTTTGTATAAAGTAGCAAACGAACTTCTGTCTATTGTAGTATTATGGTTTGCAAGTAATATAATCATGCAACCTTCTTTAGAAAGCAAATATTATTTTTGTCATAACCTGCAAATATATAACAATCATATTGATCATTGTATGAATCTGACATAGGGAGTATGACGGACGGTTTTCGCTTACGCTGTTAATAATAGGCGTTTAACCGACACATGCTTAGGTAAAGGTTTATTGTTCGTAGTAGCTTATTAGTTCTTTTTTTCCATGTTCAAAATGGCACGGGAGCTTTTGTGATAGCAGTACGACGGGTCCTAGTAAAAACCGTCATAAGTCCTTATATAGATACGTTTATGTCATCAAAAAAAAAAGAGGTTATGTGCGGGAACGAATATCCGGATATTCGTTGGATGGTTGACCGAATATTCGGATACCAGTTTTGGTATTCGTTGACATCCCTATTAAAAAGTATAGTGGTTAATAGTGGTCGATTCAGTTTTGGTCCTTGGCAATGTGTCCTGGTCAGGCTCAGTTCTGGACAATATACTTGGACTGGTCAATGGTCAATACTAGTTTATTCAATGCTTTTATCTTCTTACAATATCCTTAATTTTGAATTAATTAGAATAAGTATTACTATAAATTACACTCATTGAAATGGACAGTACTGGTCAATTCAAATTTTGGTCCTACACAGTATCCCTGATCAACACATATAGTGGTCAATACTGGTCATTTGAATACTTTGATTGCATAACTAATTTTTTTTAGATAAGTTACCATGTTCAAGCACCTCATTAATTCACATGATAGCTAATTAGTGACTAGAAAGGGTCATAGACTGGCATGAAACATATATAATCTATTGTATATTGTGAGACATGGTGTCGATCATTAGGCAATGTGACACTTGATATCAAAACACAAATAAACCATATCCATGAAAGGGTCCGGTTGCTTACAGCAATTTTTCATTGAATTATATACCAGTAAATATAATTAAATGTAGATTTATCACTTGCAAATCAAACACTTAACTGCTACAGTCTATGAAACACTTTCTACAAAATAATGAAGTTCAGTTAAATTAGCAGTTTAATTACCAGTATCAACCAGTATTGACAAAACGACCACTTCTGACTAAATTGGTAGTATTAATTTGGTTGCTTTAAGTAAATATAATGCATGCAAACACCTTCTTTAAGCCCCAAATGCTCTAAACAGTCATTATTTAAATTGTTCATAAACTCTGCAAAATATCTTAACAATCATTATTGACTCATTGTATCGACCACTTCAGTATCGACCACTTCAGGGAGTACTGACCAGGACGGTTTTAACCGGCTTAAACCGCTGGTTAAAAATAGGGGCGGTTTTAACCGCACAACATTGCTTAACAGGTCAAAGGTCATATGACTTTGTTTCGTATGTATATTGCTCTGCATTATGGTGTTCTTGTTTTTTATTAACTCACCTGTCACAAAGTGACACGGTGAGCTTTTGTGATCACGCAGCGTCCGTCGTCCGTGCGTGCGTCCGTAAACTTTTGCCTGTGACCACTCTAGAGGTCACATTTTTCATGGGATCATTATGAATGTTGGTCAGAATGTTTATCTTGATAATATCTAGGTCAA